>NC_053167.1:89200846-89428346 GCF_016835505.1 Polypterus senegalus | reverse complement strand
CAATAATACAGTATATAAAATGATCTCGCGGGCGGATATAATTACACGCCGGGCGGATGTGGCCACGGGCCTTGAGTTTGACACATATGGACTAAATAGAACTTGAAAAGAAATATTTTTTCAATGTGCAATTCAGATCGAAGCCACTACAGTACATCGAGCCAGCGTGCTATTGTGGTTTTGCCTGTGTGCCTCAATAAGTTACCCTATACCAAAACAATCATTGATCACGAATAAAGTATCCATTATTCATGAAGCTTCAATTGGTGATCTGTCTTTCTGCGTTAACCACATATTTTTTCATATGTCTCAAACCAAGGGGATGAGAAGGTAAAATGAATCGAGAAGCGCGCGTACATACTTAGTGCATCCCCTCTCGGAAATCGAACCTCGGCGCTAGAGGCGAAGGCTCTATTATTGCGCCACGGCGTGTGGTTTGTCTATTTGAGCGTAGCAGTGTAATTCAGTTTTTGTTCAGCACTCTTTGGAACTGTTGGTTTTTGTCTGCACACTGCGTCAGTTCACGTGAGCTGCTGAATATGGTTTTATATGTCACTCGCTCGCTTCTAATTGTTTCGCTGCCTTCTTAATTATATAATGCATGTTTTCTTCAGCGCTTTTTGTAGCTCTTCCTGGTTTTCTCGTAATGCGTGATTACGAGAGGCGTGATGATGTCACACAAAACTCCGCCCCCCCATGGCTTTCGAGCTCAACTCCATTACAGTAAATGGGGAAAAAATAGCTTCTAGTTATGACCTGGTCGGGAGGAGGCACGAGCCCTCCTCCGTCCCCTCAGGCGTCTGGCTGGGCTCCACCCCAGCCACCCGTGACAATATATAATGTTGTAAGTCACCTTGGATAAAGGTACAAATAATAAGTAATATTATTATTAGGTCACTGGAGCTGCTTAGTCTTGCTATACAGAATTGTCCACCAGTAAAACATTCCTGAAAAAGATCAAGTTCTGCTTTTTCCAGTGACTTTTCAGTGATTTTCCTGATGATTGTTATTTCAAAATACAATTTTCAGGAAAATGCATTCTTCTGATGTGAAATGGATAATTAGTATAAAGTGAAGTCATCATACAGTATATATTAAAAAAGGTATATAAAAAAGATCTAAATCCGTTAAGTAATTCTCTGTTCGCTAACTAAGTGGAGCTAAGGTAGCCGAGGCAGATGCGTGAGTGAGGAGGGCCCAGCCCCACTCCTTGCAGCCGATGAGTCTCTCTTGAAGTTGCGCTAATAAATCGGTACCGCAAGCAAACTATGATACTTAGCGTGATGAGAAAGTTGCAAAATCAACGGAATGCTCAAGCAAATTATAGAAAACCTGATCTAAATCTGTTAAGTAGTTCTCTCCTGAAAAGCAGACAGACATACAAACAGGTCTAAAACTATAAGAAATTTAAGCACCTGGACAACGAAATTTTTAAAACCATTTCTTAGCGAGCACCTATGGGCCAAGGGTAACCTACATTCCAAATTTCAAGTCCCAAGTCCTCATGGTTTGGGAGATTTCGTGATGAGTAAGTCAGTGGTATTTGGCTTTTATATATGTAGATTATAAATATTACATGCTGACGATTTTCATTTGTTTTAAGCCCTTATTAACAATGCTGTACATCTTGCTCTGGCACACTAACACTGAGGAGTCTAAGCCAAAGAATTATTCAGCAAAAGAGTGTCAAGAAACTTTCCTGGGGCTCTTTAATACCAAACAGCAATATACCCCATAATGTCTCACTGTGATTGGGACTGCCAAGTCAGAAGATTTCTTTAATTTTTTAATCTTTTCTTCCTTTTATTCATTCTGCTGTGTGTTCAGACCATTATGTGTATAAATATTTATGTACTTATTTAAAGGAGCTTCTGTAAAAAGCAAAATTTCCCCAGGGAACAAACAAAGTTCTATCTAATCTAATATGCATTATTTCTTTTTGTGCTTTATATCAATGGTATGTACTGTAATCCCCTTTCAAGTCTACAGATGTGAATGTATGTGCAAAGTAGCGCTTGATATATATATATATATATATATATACAGTATGTATAATGCAAGTGCTGGTATCCTATGTATTACACTAAGGTATTAATTTAAAGGGTGAGAAATGTGACGCAGTAGCTTTGAATGTCATGACACAATTTCTGTGGCATCCCCTTTAAAATTCAAATTCAATTTCAAACTCTCCACCATATTGTGTCTGAGTAAAGTAAATTGATGCAGGGCAGCAGTCACAACAATTAACAGGAGTCTGGAGAGTCCAATTGACAACTGCTTTATTTTAAACATCTTCAAAATATATAAGAATAGTCAGAAGAAATAAAAGAATAGTCTGATACAATATAATCAAAATTGTATAGATGTACTGCCTTTTATAGGAATATAGCAAAATACCCGCGCTTCGCAGCGGAGAAGTAGTGTGTTAAAGAAGTAATGAAAAAGAAAAGGAACATTTTGAAAATAACGTAACATGATTGTCAATGTAATTGTTTTGTCACTGTTATGAGTGTTTCTGTCATATATATATATATATATATATATATATATATATATATATATATATATATATATATACTGCTCAAAAGAATTAAAGGAACACTTTTAATCAGAGTATAGCATAAAGTCAATGAAACTTATGGGATATTAATCTGGTCAGTTAAGTAGCAGAGGGGGTTGTTAATCAGTTGCAGCTGCTGTGGTGTTAATGAAATTAACAACAGATGCACTAGAGGGGCAACAATGAGATGACCCCAAAACAGGAATGGTTTAACAGGTGGAGGCCACTGACATTTTTCCCTCCTCATCTTTTCTGACTGTTTCTTCACTAGTTTTGCATTTGGCTACAGTCAGTGTCACTACTGGTAGCATGAGGCGATACCTGGACCCTACAGAGGTTGCACAGGTAGTCCAACTTCTCCAGGATGGCACATCAATACGTGTCATTGCCAGAAGGTTTGCTGTGTCTCCCTGCACAGTCTCAAGGGCATGGAGGAGATTCTAGGAGACAAGCAGTTACTCTAGGAGAGCTGGAGAGGGCCATAGAAGGTCCATAACCCATCAGCAGGACCAGTATCTGCTCCTTTGGGCAAGGAGGAACAGGATGAGCACTGCCAGAGCCCTACAAAATGACCTCCAGCAGGCCACTGGTGTGAATGTCTCTGACCAAACAACCAGAAAGACTTCATGAGGGTGACCCAAGGGCCCCATGTCCTCTAATGGGCCCTGAGCTCACTGCCCAGCAACATGCAGCTTGATTGGCATTCGCCATAGAATACCAGAATTGGCAGATGCACCACTGGTGCCCTGTGCTTTTTACAGATGAGAGCGGGTTCACCCTGAGCACGTGACAGAAGTGAAAGGGTCTGGAGAAGCCATGGAGAACATTATGCTGCCTGTAACATCATTCAGCATGAGCAGTTTGGTGGTGGGTTAATGATAGTCTGGGGAGGCATATCCATGGAGGGTCACACAGACCGCTACAGGCTTGACAAAGGCACCTTGGCTGCCATTAGGTATCAGGATGAAATCCTTGGACCCATTGTCAGACACTATGCTGGTACAGTGGCTCCTGGTGCACGACAATTCCTGGCCTCATGTGGTGAGAGTATGCAGGCAGTTCCTGGAGGATGAAGGAATTGATACCATTGACTGGCCACCACACTTTCCTGACCTAAATCCAATAGAACACCTCTGGGACATTATGTTTTGGTCCATCCAATGCCACCAGGTTGCACCTCGGACTGTCCAGGAGCTCAGTGATGCCCTGGTCCAGATCTGGGAGGAGATCCCCCACAACACCATCTGTCATCTCATTAGAAGCATGCACCGATGTTGTCAGGCATGTATATAAGAACACAGGGGCCATACAAAGTGCTGCGTACAATTTTGAGTTGCTGCAATTAAATTTTGGCAAAATGGACTAGCCTGCCACATCATTTTTCACTCTGATTTTTGGGCGTCTTTGAATTCAGGGCTCTGTAGGTTGATCATTTTCATTTCCATCAAACAATGTGGCATCCTTTCGTTCCTAACACATTACCCAGTCTATATCAGTATAGATATCCAGGAGGATTTCTTTTCCCATTGAGATCTGATGTGTTTTCAAAGTGTTCCTTTAATTTTTTGAGCAGTTTATATATACATACACACACACATATAAACATATATATATACATATATACATATATATATACTGTACATACAACCACATATATATATATACATATCTACATATACACACATACATATACATACACACACATATATACACACAAATACACATATATACATACACACATATATATAAACATATATATACATACATATCTACATATATACATATACACACACACACACACACACACACACACATATATATATATATATACAGTCTTTGGGGTGCGAGCAACTGTTGCTGGGGGTGGCAGAATCCATGAAGGAAGAAAAATGAAAAACATTATTTGTACAAAATCTTAATTTATTTATCCATTCCTAAATAATTAAATGGGCAGGTTATTTCGTATCAGTGCAATACGCTGTTTGTTAAAACGGATGACTCCCGCTCTTACGTGCAAGTCTGCGTGGATATTATGAACTATCGTTTCTGTTCAAGTTCTATTTAAATTTTAAATAGAAGGAATTTTTATTTAGTCGACAGAATATTATTCGAATAAATCAACTCAAACCTTAAATAACTTATAATATTTTGCTCTCCATAAAAATATATCCTGTCTAAATTATACAAGTTAGAAATAAAGTAAACGTTAAAAGAACAAACATTCAAATTTCTTTACTCTTATGTAATTTTATATAAAAATAAACTTAAATTTTAAATATCCCAAAAGATTTTGCTCTCCATAAAAATATATCCTGTCAAAATTATACAAATTCAAATATGAACATGGTGCATAACAAAACCTGGAAATATAAATAAAATTTGTTCTTTTCAGCAATAACAAATCAAATCATTCAGTTGTCTTTGCTCATATGTCATTTTATCAGAGCTGGACGCCTGGCATCTTTTTTTGGCAACAAGTTCGTTTATGTTTGGTGTGAGGTTCTGTGTTGTGGAGATTCTCAGGATGGACTGCAGGTGCTCATCAGTGAGGCGACTCCTGTGTGCTGTTTTGTTAGTCTTCATCACTGAGAAGAGCTTCTCACACAGATATGTGCTACCAAACATACACAAGGTTCGAGCCGCATGTAGACGGAGCTGGAGCATTTGTGCGGAATGGAGTGAATAAACTGTGCGGGCCTGCAGTATCGTACTTTGCCTTCAGTGTGCCATTACACTGCAGCTCAATCACCTCCATCTGAATCTGCACAGGTGCAGTTTCCACATCGACGGCAAATGGGTTGCTAAACAACTCAAAATTTTCTTTTTGTTCTTCAAAGTCACCAAAGCGCGTGCGAACTCAGTGCGCAGTGCACTCAGTTTATCAGCAAAGTGCGATTTGGGAACACCGTTGTGCCGACTTGGTTCAACATTACTTGGCAACAGGGAAAGTGGGGCAAGTTGCACTGGTGCATTTGTGTCTCCCATAAAAGTAGCTTCACTTGAAATCACTTTGTGATTTTGCACGGGTAAAACGTCTGCTGAAGTGTCAGATTCTTCTTTAACTCTTCTGCTTTCTGTATCTTGTGCATTGCATTCAGGTCTTTCAGGTTATCTTGATGTTTTGTCTCATAGTGCCGTCTTAGATTAAATTCTGTAATTACAGCCACATTAGCTCCACAAATGAGACACACGGGTTTACCGGCAATGTCAGTAAACATATACTCAGCCTCCCATCGGTTTTTAAAGGCTCTATGTTCAGAATCACCTTTTCTCTTCGGCATCGTGGGCTAGCTTCGCAATAACTTGCAGCATCATAAGCTAGACTTGATTAACGCGTAAGTGTTCGCAAGGCAGCTGAAGCGCTGCATTATGAGATCTGTAGTTTATTGTGTTACCAGCGCTTCATATCCCCGGGCCATTAATAACAATAATACAGTATATAAAATGATCTCGCGGGCCGTAATATAATTACACGCCGGGCCGGATGTGGCCCGTGGGCCTTGAGTTTGACACATATGGACTAAATAGAACTTGAAAAGAAATATTTTTTCGAATGTGATCACCCAATTCAGATCGAGTTGACGTGCACTACAGTACATCGAGCCCGCGTGCTATTGTGGTTTTGCCAGTGTGCCTCAATAAGTTACCCTATACCAAAACAATCATTGATCGCGAATAAAGTATCCATTATTCATGAAGCTTCAATTGGTGATCTGTCTTTCTGCGTTAACCACATATTTTTTCATACGTCTCAAACCAAGGGGATGCGAAGGTAAAATGAATCGAGAAGCGCGCGTACATACTTAGTGCATCCCCTCTCGGAAATCGAACCTCGGCGCTAGAGGCGAAGGCTCTATTATTGCGCCACGGCGTGTGGTTTGTCTATTTGAGCGTAGCAGTGTAATTCGGTTTTTGTTCAGCACTCTTTGGAACTGTTGGTTTTGTCTGCGCACTTCGTCAGTTCACGTGAGCCGCTGAATATGGTTTTATATGTCACTCGCTTCGCTTCTAATTGTTTCGCTGCCTTCTTAATTATATAATGCATGTTTTCTTTAGCGCTTTTGTAGCTCTTCCTGGTTTTCTACGTAATGCGTGATGATGTCACACAAAACTCCGCCCCCCCATGGCTTTCGAGCTCAACTCCATTACAGTAAATGGGGAAAAAATAGCTTCTAGTTATGACCATTATGCGTAGAATTTCAAAATGAAACCTGCCCAACTTTTGTAAGGAAGCTGTAAGGAATGAGCCTGCCAAATTTCAGCCTTCTACCTACACGGGAAGTTGGAGAATTAGTGATGAGTCAGTCAGTCAGTGAGTCAGTCAGTCAGTGAGGGCTTTGCCTTTTATTAGTATAGATACTCTTCACCAAGGTCTAGTATACAACTGGAATGAACAACCTTTTTGTTACCAAAATACAAGTCACCTTTTAAAACAGGCAAAACATCCATCCATCCATCCATGTTCTAACCCGCTGAATCGAATACAGGGTCACGGGGTCTGCTGGAGCCAATCCCAGCCAACACAGGGCACAAGGCAGGAACCAATCCTGAGCAGGGTGCCAACCACACAACATATATAAACTATAGGGTACATCCTCTCTAGGTCAAGCATTAAAGTAGCGCATAAACTGAGAAACACTCTTTGGGCAGCTATTTTTAATTCCAAAATGTTCAGCAAAATTTAAGATAAAGAACCTCTTAACTCCACTTTACTAATCCAACTACTTCCCCCTTCATAATTTGCCTTATTTTGCTTTGATTTATGTATGTCAAATCATTTTCCTCTGACGATGATGCCTGATAGGTGTGTAAAGCTATGGAATAAAAGACTATGGATATATATATATATATATATATATATATATATATATACTTACTGCTTACTGATGAAGAAGAGGACTTTATATCTGCCCCGGAAATGATAAGGGATCATGGACTGAAGGATAGGAAACACTTCCGTGTCAGGGACTATAAAGGACTATGGGAAATCCCCAGATGGCGAGCTGAGCTGGGTGGAAGGGTGGCAACGTGTCTGGGAGTGGAGGATTGTTTATTAGTGATTTGTATTGTGATTTAATGAGTATTGTGGAGAGAAGGGTGCTTTGTGCACTGTGCCGTTTGAATAAAGTCTACTTTAGGACTTTTATCAGGTGTCTGGCGTCTAGGACAATGGTTCAAGGTAATGATAGCGCCCCCTCTCTGTCCCTATATATATATATATAAAATCCTGAGATGAGGCAAGACTTTTTTCAAGAGATTTTTACAAGTCCCGCGAGACGAGACTTTGGCCATGACATTTTTTCAAGTCACACACTCCATTCAACCATATTCAACCATGTAAATGGTCCTCTCACCTCTCATTCGTGTGAATGCTTTTGACAAACACAGTTCCTGCTCTCTCAGCTCTTATAAATTTTAACATTTCCCTCATAATTCCTGCTCTCTTAACTCTTATAAATTTTAACATTTTCCTCACTTTAAGTTCCCAATTAAAGAAGATTTATTATGTCCAAATCTTATTGAAGAATTTCATCACAAAGGGTTATCAACAGAAGAAATGAGTACACGGGCAGTCCTAGCACAGAGAAACAATGAAGTCAAATGAATTAACGGCAAATTTGATGATCGGGTAAATGGCAAATTGGTTAAATGTGTATCAACAGACTATGCTGAAACAGTTGGTGGTGATTGTGTGGAAGATGAAAACATCAACTTACAATATCCCAAAGAATATCTACAATTGTTAACACCGTCCGGTCTTCCACCGCACAAATTACTGTAGAAAGCAGAATGTATCCAAGAAAGGTAATGTAGTACATCTTCAACAGATAACATTAGACAACAAAGGAGATCTTGATATGCAATTTGTATTAAAATGTTAACAGTGTCCCGTTAGAATAGCTTTTGCAAAGACAATTAACAAATCTCTCAGAACAAAAAGTTGTTTTATTTATTAGAGAGAAAGAAATGAAATTCAATCACGGGAAGTTATATGTTGCATTGTCACAGTGAATGTCATATTGATGAAAATGTAATTTCAAAAGTTATTTTTACTGAACTTTTACAGTAAAAATGTAAGTTTAAAAAGTATTTGCGTATTAATTTCAAAGCCAAACAGAACAAAATTGTATCATGCAATGAATAACTTTAATGCAACATAAAACATAATTTACTTTCAAATTATTATGTTTTACTATTTTTAATATGGTTAATTACTAGCTGTAATGTAAAATAGTTAGTTCTATTAGGCATATGTAACAATTCCCATGAAAATAACAATCTGTTTAAATTGTACAGTACATCCGCATCCCCATATGCGAGCGGCAGAACCGCAAAGAGGCTAGCACATAGCGCAGACCTGGGGGTTGGCAAGCAAAGCGAGCAGGGGGCAAAGCCCCCTAGCATAGATATATACAGTCATATGAAAAAGTTTGGGAACCCCTCTCAGCCTGCATAATAATTTACTCTATTTTCAACAAAAAATGTAACAGTGGTATCATTTCATTTCCTAGGAACATCTGAGTACTGGGGTGTTTTCTGAACAAAGATATTTAATGAAGCAGTATTTAGTTGTATGAAATTAAATCAAATGTGAAAAACTGGCTGTGCAAAAATGTGGATCCCCTTGTAATTTTGCTGATTTGAATGTATGTAACTGCTCAGTACTGATTACTTGCAACACGAATTTGGTTGGATTAGCTTGTTAAGCCTTGAACTTCATAGACAGGTGTGTCCAATCATGAGAAAAGGTATTGTAGGTGGTCATTGGCAAGTTGTGCTTCCCTTTGACTCTCCTCTGAAGAGTGACAGCATGGGATCCTCAAAGCAGCTCTCAAAAGATCTGAAAACAAAGATTGTTCAGTATCATGGTTTAGGGGAAAGCTACAAAAAGCTATCTCAGAGGGTTAAACTGTCAATTTCAACTGTAAGGAATGTAATCAGGAAATGGAAGGCCACAGGCACAGTTGCTGTTTAACCCAGGTCTGGCAGGCCAAGAAAAATACAGGAGCGGCATATGTGCAGGATTGTGAGAATGGTTACAGACAACCCACAAATCACCTCCAAAGACCTGCAAGAACATCTTGCTGCAGATGGTGTATCTGTACATTGTTCTATAATTTAGTGCAATTTGCACAGAGAACATCTGTATGGCAGGGTGATGAGAAAGAAGCCCTTTCTGCACTCACGCCACAAACAGAGTCGCTTGTTGTGTGCAAATGCTCATTTAGACAAGCCAGATTCATTCTGGAACAAAGTGCTTTGGACTGATGAGACAAAAATTGAATTATTTGGTCATAACAAAAAGCGCTTTGCATAGCGGAAGAAGAACACCTCATTCCAAGAAAAACACCTGCTACGTACTGTCAAATTTGGTGGAAGTCCCATCATGCTGTTCGGCAGTGTGGCTAGTTTAGGGACTGGGGCCCTTGTTAAAGTCGAGGGTCTGATGAATTCAACCCAATTTCAACAAATTCTTCAGGATAATGTTTAAACATCAGTCACACAGTTGAAGTTCCGCAGGAGTTGGATATTCCAACAAGACAATGGCCCAAAACACAGTTCGAAAACTACAAAGGCATTCATGCAGAGGGAGAAGTACAATGTTCTGGAATGGCCGTCACAGTCCCCTGACTTGAATATCATCAAAAATCTATGGGATGATTTGCAGCAGGCTGTCCATGTTCGGCAGCCATCAAATTTAACTGAACAGGAGAGATTTTGTAGGGAAGAATGCTCAAAAATACCTGCAAACAGAATGCAGACTCTCATCAAAGGCTATAGGAGGCGTCTAGAGGCTGTTATATTTGCAAAAGAAGGCTCAACTAAGTATTGATGTAATATCTTTGTTGGGGTGCCAAATTTATGCACCTGTCTAATTTTGTTATGATGCATATTGCATATTTTCTGTTGATCCAATAAACTTAATGTCACTGCTGAAATACTATTGTTTCCATAAGGCATGTCATATATTAAAATGTCTGTTGATGGCGTTCTCATTTGATAGCCAAGATTCGCCAGCTCTCTGGCACTGTACAAGTAAGATTTAAGGCCAATACTAAAAGTGCCAGAAGTGGCCAAATCTTGGCTATCAAACCAGAACACCATCAACAGACATTTGGACATAAATCCAGCATATGCAAACGTAAGAAGAACATGTTCATAAAAAATTAAACTTTACAACCAATACCCCCCCATCACACTGACTTAGCTCGTCCCCCCCCACCTCTACATAATTTTTGCTATATATTGCCTTTGATTCTTATAAATCTAAGCATTATCCTCTGATGAAGGCCCCTGGCAGGGGTTGAAAGCTCAGGAATGAGAACTAATTCATGATATGTGATTCAATTTCTCCCTTTGTGGATCGCCAACTGCAAATATATATATATATATATATATATATATATCTACACTGACTCACTGACTGACTGACTCACTCACTCACTCATCACTAATTCTCCAACTTCCCATGTAGGTAGAAGGCTGAAATTTGGCAGGCTCATTCCTTAAAGCTTACTTACAAAAGTTGGGCAGGTTTCATTTCGAAATTATATGCCTAATGGTCATAACTGGAACCTATTTTTCTCCATATACTGTAATGGACTTTAGCTCGATGGCGTGGCGGCGGAGCTGCGTCTCACATCATCACGCCTCCCACGTAATGTCGTCAACTGACTGTGACGCAGTACATAGAAAAGAAGGAAGAGCTCCCAAAGAGCTGAACAAAAAGCATACAAGCTTATTCATAAGTGCAGCTACTGCAGAAACAAAGCACGGTGTAAACCGTAAGTTTAAATTAAGTTTATGGGCACGCTCCCGCTGCCGTTTGTCATGCCTTCATTGAATACTTTATTAGCGAGATACAAGTTTAATGAGAAGACACAAGGTATAAACGAGACTTTGGATCACTTTGTAATGGAGTTAAAATTGCTGTAGCGAGAAACTTTTAAGTGCCAGGTCTTAACTAACATTAAATAAAGCCGTGGACATCGCAACATCACACAAGAGAGCAGCTCACGTGAACTAACTAAACACAGTACGAGTGATCACTTCCATGCATCAAACCTGTTCAAAAAACGCATTACACAATAGACAAGGTAGGAAAGCTCCAAGGCTAACGCAGTCTTGCGTAGGCAACTTCGTCACGCTGCCACCAAATACTCACAGAAAAATCCACAAGTTAATACACACGCTGTCTCTAGAGTTTCTCCATACTCAATTTATTCCTCACATGCCTGTTATATACTCTTTGATCTCCCATTTCAATTCAGATGCCTCCAATTTCCAGTAAGGCTCTGCTTGCGATGACAATTAATAAGTCTCAGGGACAGACAGTACAAAAGGTTGACATTGATTTAAGACAACATTGCTTTTCTCCTGGACAACTATACGTTGTATTCTCAAAAGTAAGCTCAGTGCACAGCTTGGTCATATTACAACCGAGTGCTGAACTGACAACGTGGTATACAAAGGTCGCTGCAAAGCGCGGGATTTTGCTATAAACAGTATATATATATATGTAGATATGTGTATATATATATATATATATATATATATATATATATATATATATATGTATGTATGTATATATGTACTGTATGTGTGTATATATATATGTAGATATGTATATATATGTTTCTATGTGTCTGTGTGTATATATATATATATGTGTCTGTATGTATGTATGTGTATGTGTATATCTATATATGTATATGTGTGTCTGTATGTATGTATGTATATGTATGTGTATATATATATACGTTGATATGTGTATATATGTGTGTGTGTGTGTGTGTATATATATATATATATGACAGCAACACCATAGCAGTGACAAAACAATTACATTGACAATCATGTTACGTTATTTTTAAAATGTTTCCTTTTCTTTTTCATAACTTCTTTAACACACTACTTCTCCGCAGGTATTTTGCATGTGAGGTGCAGGTATTTTGCTAGTCCTTCTTCCTGTCCACCAATATATATATATATATATATATATATATATATATATACTGTATGTATGTGTGTATATGTATGTGACACTCATATATATATATCCATGCCCGTTATATAGCCGCCCAGGGGATCTCCTCTGTATATATGTATATATATGTAGATGTGTATATATGTGTATATATATATATAGATATGTGTATATGTAGATATGTATATATGTATATGTATACTCCTCTGGCCCAATCGGGTCTCGGTTTGGCACGAGATGTTTATCCAAGTGATCCTCGCTATATACGTTATTTTTAAAATGCTGCAGGACTTATACAGTGATCCTCGCTTCCCCGCCGGCTCCAGCCCGCCGGGGCCATATATATATATATATATATATATATATATATATATATACAGTGATCCTCGGCTTCACTCCATTGTGGATTTTAAATGTAAGCATATCTAAATATATATCACAGATTTTTCGCTGGTTTGCAGATTTCTGCGGACAATGGGTCTTTTAATTTATGGTACATGCTTCCTCAGTTGCTTTACCCAGTTAATTTCATACAAGGGACGCTATTGGCAGAGAGCTGAGAAGCTACAGAATCAGAGCACGTATTACATATTAAATAAAACTCCTCAATGATATACTATATGCTTCCCGTGCGGTGCTTTGCATACTTGAAAGCTCAAATAGCATGTATAGATTTTTGATTGTTTGCTTTTCTCTGTCTCTCTCTCTCTCTGACATTCTCTGCTCCTGACGGAGGGGGTGTGAGCAGAGGGGGTGTTCGCACACTGGCCTAGAGGATACGGACACTCCTCTAAAAAATGCTGAAAGACTACCTTCACATTGCTGCCTCCCTTGCAGCTGCTTTGTCCGGCGGTGCCTCGCATACTTAAAAGCCCAAACAGCCCTATTGATTTTTGATTGTTTGCTTTTCTCGCTCTCTCTCTCTCTGACATTGTCTGCTCCTGATGTGCACTCCTTTGAAGAGGAAGATATGTTTGCATTCTTTTAATTGTGAGACAGAACTGTCATCTCTGTCTTGTCATGGAGCACAATTTAAACTTTTGAGTAAAGGGTGTTATTTCATGTCTAGAGGGCTCTAATAATGTTAGAAAATGTATTTAGAAGGTCGCAAATAGGTTTTCTATGCTCTAACTGAGAAAATACTGAATTTATAAATAAAGAATCCTACTTTGCAGAAATTCATTCATCGCGGCAGAGTCAGGAACAGATTAACCGCGATAAACGAGGGTTTAATGTATATATATATACCATATTTACTCATGTACCACGCACACATTTTTTCCTGAAAATGAGCATTAGAAAATCAGGTGCAGGCCATACACTAAGAAAGCGTCATACACGAAGAATACAGTAGGGGTAGGTTTGTTT
This sequence comes from Polypterus senegalus, assembly GCF_016835505.1. NCBI lineage: Eukaryota > Metazoa > Chordata > Cladistia > Polypteriformes > Polypteridae > Polypterus > Polypterus senegalus. The sequence goes on along the minus strand of NC_053167.1, from coordinate 89,414,430 downwards.
TTGAATCAGTTTGGCGTTGTCATTCAGCATGGATAGTAAGCTTTGATGCTCCTTCACGCGGGAGAGAAACTAAAAGTGATTTTGGAAGCAGAGAAGATAGGAAATCGGCAGCAGGTCGCAAGTACGGTGTTCCAGAGTCATGTATTTTTCAGATTGGCGACAGAAGAAAGAAAAACTTTCGTCATGCAACATTTCTCGAAAAACGTGCCCAGTTCCCACAAGTTGAAGTTGCACTCGCTGATTACATTCAAGGCAAGCGTCAGCTTGGATATGCAGTGTCCACAGAAATGATTCAGGTGAAAGCTCGTGATATAGAGAAAGAACGTGGAATACCCAACATTCAGTTCAAAGCAAGCCGTGGATGGGTTACGTGCTTAATGAGAAGGAATTTATCAATAAGACGCCGCACGACCATTTCGCAGTGTCTACCAGACGCATATGAAGGTAAGCTACTAGCTTTCTAAAAATACGTAATTCAGTTGAGGCAGCAGAAAATGCATTTAACGGGGCAAATCGGTAATGCTGATCAAATGGCAGTTTATTTTGAGAACCCCTCAAACACTACTGTTAATGCAGTAAGAGACAAGAGTGTCACGGTATGCACGGGAGGCAGAGAGAAACAGTGGTGCACCGTGTACCGTATGGGACGTCAGTAGCGGTGGCGAATCCAGCAGCGAATCGGAAGATGATGATTAAACTGGAATATTCTGGTGAGCACAATAATTTTCCACTTGCCATTACAGTCCTTTACCGATCGTCTTTATATGGTTCTTTCTATTCTCATTTCACAGGGCTATTTGTCATTCCCACCTTTCGCAGGATGGTGTGACAAACACTGAACGTTCTGCAGTAGGGGTACTGCTTACAGTTAGTACAATATACTGTATCAAGTGCAGAAAGATTTAAACGAGACATAATTATTCTCCATTACAGTTATTCATGTCGGTGTCTTACTCCAACCTCACTCGCTTCCTATACAATCACAATGCGTGTAGTACACGGGGCAAAAGATTTTTTTCCCCGATTTAGAGTGCACGTCTTACACAAGGGCGCGTGGTACAGGAGTAAATACGGTATATATATACATATATATATACAGTGGAACCTTGGTATACGTCCTTAATTCGTTCCAGACCCTTGGACTTATACCAAACAGGACGTATACCAAACAAATTTTTCCCATAAGAAATAATGGGAAAATGATTAATCCGTTCCCATGAAAAAAAAAATCCTATTGCTATTGGCATATTATACATTGATGGGGTTGTATAAAATAATTTAAACACTGCTTAATACTAAAATACATAAATACAAAAGCAATTAGATGAAATAAATGAAAATTTTACCTCACTTTACTTTTAATAACATCTTTGTTTTTCACAATCCTAGATACCGCCGTTCTCGGCAAACGGTATGCAGCAGCCATGTCCCGGAACCGCATGCCAACTTCATACTTCTCAACAATCAATTCAAATTTACATGAAAAAAAAACACAAAATCACGTTGTAACGATGCAGGTTTGCTGTATGCTCCTATCTGCTGCCGGGAGCCCTTGAACCCTACACCGCCGGAAATGTGCCTCACTGCTAACCTCATCGGTAAAGCAAGGGGATGGTGAAAAAGTGCAAAGTGCTTTTATTAAAGCAATTAACAAAATAAGGTGTTCAAATTAAAGTGCAGTCTCCAAAGTTCCAATAAATAATCCATAAAATCAGAAGTGAAACGTGGAGGTTAAAAACAATAGAAAAAGTCTTCTTAAAACAACGAAGTTAAAATAGAGCAGGAAGCATTCTTTAAAAATAAAAAATAAACCAAGAAGAAGCCCGGTGCTTTTTTACCTGGCGGCCCTCCTGCTTCCTTTCTTTTTATTCCCCTTCAAGCCAACTCGCGCTTCTGTTTATCAAGATAAGCAGCCCTCTCTCTCTCACTCACTCACTCGACCTCCCGTACGTTTCTTTTTACTCCCCTTAAAGTCGACTCGCGCTTCTGTTTATCAAGATAAGCAGCCCCAGGAGCAATCATGAATGCGGACAGTCCCTCACAAGTGCACTTTGGTGAGAAACGCCCACATCGCTAATCGCCCCGACAACCTTCAGCCACATAACCACCACGCCCCCTTACCAAGCTGCGAGCGCGGTGATTATTTATTTTAAAGCTGGACTTTGACAGGAGCTTTGGACCCACTATATCACACGCGTGAAAGTTCACAGAGAGTTATAGCGGGTTGTTCACTGAATGCTAGCAACTGGCGCACTAATGCTCGTCGGCAGTCGTGGCTTTGTCTCGAGAGAGGTAAACAAGGTTAGCACGCGAGTCGTATTCCAAACAAAGGTCGTATACCAAGCAAACTTTTTCGTATACCACCGTATACCAAGTTGGACTTATTCCAAAGCAGACGTATACCAAGGTACCACTGTATATATATATATATATATATATATATATATATATATATATATATATTTAATAATAATACTCAAGTTGCATAACAAAGAAAACAATGAAAAAATATACCCAAGGCTATTTTACCATACTCATTAAGTGTATTATCAAGTTCCTTTTACAGTGAATACCTGACACATAAATTAATAATAATTAAAAAAATAAAATGCTGATATTGTGGTCATAACAGACAGTACATACTTTATATTATGTTGTCTCTCTTACATTTTGAGTCACGGCTCACAAACACTAGGGTGACAATTCAATTAACTCCAGTATGTAGCAAAACCAAACTCAATAATGCATCAATTGGTCTTTCGAGATTCGTAAAAGATTTAGTTCATTACATTTTTAAGCTTTGCATCCCATCTGTGCTTAGTTCCTTTCCTTGTGCCTGATGCTGCTGAGTCATGTTCCAGCTCCCAATAGGTCGTTCAGCTTAACTGGTCAATAAGCAAGGAGCCACTAGTAAAGGCGTGCTACATGCCCTTCCATATTGGGTGCATTATTTTGAGTGAACAGAAAGGACAATGGCAAAACAGTGGCAGCAGCAGAAGAAGAAGCGGCGTGGCTCATTGGGAGACCAAGCAACAAGGATTTTTCTACTGCAGGCTCCTCCCATGGAGATTTTCTTCTCCCCGTTCCTCCTTTTCATAATCACAGTCTCATTGTAGCCACAGGAGGACCTCTGCACCTCTTGCAATAGAAAAGTACAGACAATTCAGTGGGCGGATCACATGATGGGCATTCGGTGTTGGCGGTACACTGACAGGGCAGAAAAAAAAAAAAACACAGAACGCTGGGTTCAGAATATGTGGACACTTAAATTTCACACTTGTGTCTCTGCAAAGACTGAACAGCTGCAGGAACAAGACTGACTTTAAATGGGTAATGTTATATGAGATGCTTCGCTCTATGACTACGCGTTGCAATTTCTACGACCAAAGTTCTTATACAGCATACAATACCGAAACAGGGAGGTCGTTAAGTGAGGAGTGTCTGTATCTTTAACTTTTGTTCAGTTCTTGTCATTACCCATGTGCCTAATCTCACCTTCACTAGCAGTAACTACATGGCTGAAGCACGTCCATGTGCAATAATACCGACTGCAGCAGACAATATCTTTGTGAAATAATTCACTAATTATTACAAAATAACAATACTTCTGCACAGTAATGCAGTACTGTTGCATAATAACACAATAACAGTTTCAAAATAATGCAATTTTTTAATGCAACAGTTTTGAGAAATAATGCAATAAAAATATTTTTTGAGGGTGTGAATATTTTTCATCTGTACCAATTGATTTCCTCTCACAGAATCCACTTAATTACTGGACCATACGCAGTTTCTCTGAAGAGGCTGCACAAGCATGCTGTAGCAAGCTGATGTCCTGTTTAGAGGGAAGTCTGCCTCAGGTACTATAAATTGCTACTATACAGGCACTGATATGCAGCCATCTTGAACTGAAAAATAGTGTAATACAAGTCCTGAGAAAATGAATCGATAAGTTAAAGCAGAAACAAATAAAGATAAAAACTTAGTGATGCAATTGAATCATGCAAATAAGCATTTAACAACTAACTGCATCAGACATAGGATCATCTCAGCTACTACATGCAGAATGCTTTACTCTGTTTCCTCGTGGTCAAGCAATTGGATGTATGGTACACTTTCAACTCATTGAACTGTTTTAAAAATCTCAAAGCTGCAAAGATTTTGTAGCATATGCTACATATTGTTCCTTAAATAGCCAGTATTATTTTATTATTTCTGAAAAAAAACTTTTTTTTTAGTTAAAGGTAAAGTTCACCATTATTAACCATATAGGCTCTTTTAATGCTTGCTGAAGTTTGTGCCCGTACCTCATACCATGTATTAAAATACTACTTATATAAAAAGAAATACTATAATAAGCTTAATCTGCTCCCAGCTCCCAACAGACACACACATTGAACATTAAAGCTTATCTTACATACATTATAAACATACCGCACTCAGTCCCATGGCCTTAGTAGTCCTTGTAAATTGAAAGTCAGCACAGTTTTTCTCAGCAATTATTTCAGGAGTTCAAAACGTATATAAATTTCTTCAGCTTGTGTTTTGACATGCAGAAAGTAACAATGTATCAGTGCCTGACTGCTAAAAAGGGTGATGTGAAAGGGTTCCCAGTTAGCAAGAACTTGCCAAGGGCAATGACACCACCAAGGTGGCAAAGACAGAAGGCAGTCCCAAGTGAAATGTCCTGAGTAGAAAGACAGAGACTCACATTGGCAGCGGGGTACAGCAATCAAACAAGCCAATGTGAGAACACGGTAACCACTAAAGTGCAGTAAGCCCAGGAGGTGTACTGGGCACTCTAGAAGGACAAAAAGCAAAAACATCAGCACACATTAAAGAATGAAAGAGGGGCATTGTGGGTAGAGACAAATAATACTACCAAGGTCATGGCAGGAAAATTACCTGACACAAGTAAGGAAAGTGTGAGTCACTTCATAAATAAGAGAGTGAGTCTAAGAGACGGACAGGCTTGATGGGGTCAGCACTTTGTCCCAAGCTGGAAGATACTGCACCATTTTTCCTACTTCCCTTTTAAGACCTGCTTTATAACAGCTGTCTAGATAAGTTCTTGTGTTCTGCTTCTTGTGACATTTTATCCCCATAAATGTATAAATGTGATGGAAAACGGGGTGGCTGTATTCCATACCTAAAAAATATTGCATTCTAGTCATAGTATTCTATTTATATTCTAGTTGTAAGCACTTGGAACCTGTAGGCAATAAAGAGTACTACTCAGGAATGAATTTTAGGTAAACTTAACCAAAAATAAAAAGAGACCGAGCCTCACCTCCTCTCCTGTTATGGAACACTATAGAGTTAACCACACATCCAGAACAGACACAACTGCAGACCCATTTCAGATCATGAAGGGTAGCGTAGTTGTAACCAAGCTACAATAAAAGATGTGAGAAAAGGGCCAGTACGTGTGTATACCTGTGTATACAGGATGAGTCAAAATTATGTTAACATTTGAATGGTGGAAACAATTCATTCACAAAACATACTTCATATGTGCAAGAAGATTTACAGGAATGTCTTAACCTGTTAGCCATCATGTTCAATAAATGTACCATATGTGGCAAATAAATCGTCCACAAATATTGTATATAGATAGATAGATAGATAGATACTTTATTAATCCCAAGGGAAATACATAGAAGTACCATTAGTGTTGACCCACCCTGTATTTTACAAAAACATAGACATATATTTACGTATATATATATATATATACTCACAAATATGTAATACTCCATCATTTTCCTCAATAAATAAATGAACAAGTATAATATTTTTGCCTCATTTGTTTAACTGGTTTCTCTTTATCTTCTTTTAGGACTTGAGTGAAAATCTGAAGATGTTTTAGGTCATATTTATGCAGAAATATAGAAAATTCTAAAGGGTTCACAAACTTTCAAGCACAACTGTAGATGGGTGAACATTTACAAATCCTTTTAAAAAGACACGAAAACACAATAAAAACATTAACAAGCTCTGTTTGTCACTGCAATAATGGATTGCAGCAGTTGTTCTCATTGATTTGGTGCTATAGTAGGGATCTTCTATGCTGCCCTTAGATTTACGGAAAAAAAGAGCTGCCTGCTTCTTTAACACCACATGCTGTATAAATCAGAAGTAATACGCACACAGAGAATGAGCTCTAAAAAGCTTTAACATTTGTAAATATTTACCATTCTGAACATTGTATTAATTTCTAAAACACTATTACTATCTCACATACAGCACAACTAAGGTTTCTTGCTTTCTCTCTTTTACTTACCACTGTCAGCTCAGCATGCTTAATTACTAAAAATGTCCCAATACAGAGCATTCAGTACAAAGCAATAATACCTATGTTAGCAATTTCAAAAGTGTTGTCTTGTTTATAAAAATAAGCTATTTCAAAACATGAAAATGAGTTAGAATGGAGACAAAACATTCAAACAGGCAGTGTGCAAGGAGGAACTAAAACAGCAAGAAAAAGGCTAATGCCCTGAAGTCTTTTTTGATATGCAAAGGATCCAGCAAGAGATGGGGAGATGTAGCAGGTTTAGCATTGCTGTCTCATAGCATCAGGGGTCTATGTTCTGTCATGATTTTCTACTTGTTGGATATTTTTTTTGTTTTGTCTTGATGTCATTTTTAAATTTGTACCATTCCACTGTGAGTTGTTTACATAATCGTAGGGTATATTGTTTGCCCAGTCCACTTACAATATCACCCTTCTTTCTATGCCGGGATCAAGAATAGAAGGTGTTCCAGCTGGGTCAAGTCTCAACTCCTGCCATCCTTACACTATGGCCTCTCATCCAGGCAAGAAATCATCCTCCATCCTGGCCGGGATGCCTGTCCTTCCTCTTCCTCTCCACACTTGCAGCGTGTATTTGCACATGCCCAGAGAAATGAGGTGATGGCACACAAAGTTTAACACAGCTTTCTAATAGTTCCATAGTTTTGGGTCCAAATCCTGGCACAGGTGCTTTCTGTGTGAGTTTGCACATTCTCCTTGAGCCTGACTGAATTTTTGTCCAAGTATTCTTTTTTCCTCACACATTCCAAAATGCATGTTGGTGAGACTGGCAGCTCTAAAGTGGCCCTAAATAACAGATTGTGCCTGTGATGAACTGGACTAGGTGCGTTTAAGAACCAATGGAAAGGCGGACAGGCCTTAATAAGGCAACAAAAACAGAATTTCTGATACATGATTCATCCCAAAGCATGCACACAGAAACACAAAGGCAACATTAATCCAATTCCGTACAACTGGTGAAAGTAAGGTGACAGTTTTGCAAGGTGGTGCTTCTTTATCTGAATAATAACAAGCAAGAAAGAGCATAAAAAAGTATAAAAATGAGACACTGATTGGTTCATTTTACTCATTTGGTTAGGTAATTGCTAATGTCAGCTCTACCAGTGCCTTATTCAGTCGTTTCTTAAATTAACAGCAGGGTATCCACTTTAACAAACTGAATGGGCAGTTTTCTACATACTCATTATTCTTTGTGCAAAGATCTAAAGAAAAATAGAAGGCATCGTTGTTGTCTTGGCTACATAAAAGGTACCTAACCCCAGCACAGCAAACAAAAGAGCTTTTACAGTTTCTATTATTATTATTATTATTATTATTATATATCCATTCGTTTAGTCTCATTGAACAGGTGATGGAAGTGCAGACACATATATCATCTTTTATGATCTGTCTCTTTGTCTCCAGTATATAAGCAGATATTCAAGTAAAGCTGTAAATCGACAGGCCCACATTCTATTTTTATGTGACAGAATTTTCTATTGGGACTCAATCACAAAAGATAAATGTGCAAAAAACGGAGTAATAAGAAGAAGAAAACTATGTCCTCAAAAATCGAATCAAGCTAAAGGATCCTTTGTACAATCATACTGCATGTTAATTATATAACCAAAAAATATCAATATGCAACAGCAAGAAATACTATATATATCTATATATAAAAACATACCAAACCCAAATGGCACAAGCAATGTCAATGTCAATGTCAATTTATTTATATAGCACATTTAAAACAACACAGGAATGCTGTGGCCAAAGTGCTTTACAATAATAGAATAAAAGAAAACAAACATATAACATAAATACAAATAAAATATATGAACATAAATAAAATAAATCATAAATAGAAGTAATGTTATATAATCACCATGAGGAAACCATCAGTATTACTGAAGGTCACGGAATGCAAGTGAATGAAATGAGTCTTTAATCTCATTCTGAACAGTTCAATTACAAACGACTCCTTTATGTGATGAGGTAAAGAGTTCCACAGGCGAGGAGCAGCAGTTGTAAAAGCACTCTGTCCCCTTGGTTTAACACTTGGTACGAGGGACAACAAGAGACAACTGACCAGAAGATCTAAGCACTCTGGATGGCTGGTGTAAAACACACAATTCAGATAAACAGGCAGGAGCAAGCCCATGTAAAGATTTAAAAACTAGCAACAACATTTTAAAATCAATTTCGAAAACCAACAGGCAGCCAGTGTAAAGACGCTAATATTGGAGAAACAGAGTCATACTTTCTTACCCCAACCAGAAAGCGAGCAGCAGCATTCTGGACCAATTGTAACCTGTGTATCAGGGATTTGCTAATCCCAGAAAACAGCAAGTTGCAGTAATCAAGGCGAGAAAAAATAAAAGCATGAGTAGCTTTCTCAAGATCCCTAGAAGATAAAAAAGGCTTGATCTTACCTAATAGACAAAGCTGGAAAAAGCAACTCTTGACTACAGAAAGCAGCCATGTTTCTCCCTATTACAAGTCTTGCACCATACTGCCAGGAATAGCAGCAATGCCAACTAACCACACCACCATCCCCAAATAACAAAATGTAACTCATCTCAAACACTTCTGATAATAAATAATTTTACCATGGAAGCAGTTGAATTACAGCTTTTAATAGACTCACTGGAATATCCATTAATTCATGATGCAGACAGCTCTAAGTATTACCGAATTACAGAAATATAACAGCCAGTTCTTCAACATGATTGGCTCAAGGATCTTCCTTTTGGAAGTAAAGGACAATTTAACAGTTACTGTGCCCAAGCAGATGAACCTACATGGGTGCAAATCAAGACCTGAGAGATCTAAGAGAATACTGTTAAGAATCGGTGGAATTATAAACCAGAAACATTAATGTGCCATTGAACACTGGGGAGGGCAAAGATGGTAAAGAGGATCTGGGCAAAGGTGCATAAAGTGAAGTTTGCAAGGGTTGAGATAGATAGATAGATAGATAGATAGATAGATAGATAGATAGATAGATAGATACTTTATTAATCCCAAGGGGAAATTCACATAATCCAGCAGCAGCATACTGATAAAAAAAAATATTAAAGAGTAATAAAAATGTAGGTAAAACCTCATAATGAACTACTTCTCTGCTGTAAGAATAAAGCCCAATGCATGCAGTGCATAATGTTACCACAAAACGAACATGTCAAGTAACCATGAAGCATGCTTTTCATTGACTGTATGCGTCACTATATGGGATGTAATGCACAGGTAAGGTGCACCGCTTTCCATTGTGTCGTGTTCCACTGTTACAGGGAACTGTGAACCTAGCCTAAAGCCCCCCATACATTTACAGATGCACTGCCGATTTTTCGGCCGTTCAACGAGTCATCACGCGTCAAACGCCTGAAAAATCATCTGGTGTGTTCTCAGCTCCGTCGGCTCCCCTTCGCTATGCGCTAGTGAAGGGGCCGAAGGAGAACACAGATCTTCCTACCTGTCTCCAGCAGAGGCTCGTTCTGCTGATCAGCTGGCCGGTGAGTGACACAATGCACTAAACTTCCGGCTGGCTGACAGAGGAGACAGCCACTGCAGCAGACAGAGGCATCACATTACTTTGGATGGGGGCGGTGGTCGAGATTTTCGGCAAGCTGGATTTAGAAACTGAGGAGAGACAATAACTTCAAATAATGTTAACGTTTACCCCCCAGGGTGGAATTGAAGAGTCGCATAGTGTGGGGGAGGAACGATCTCCACAGTCTGTCAGTGGAGCAGGACAGTGATAGCAGTCTGTCACTGAAGCTACTCCTCTGCTTAGAGATAACACTGTTCAGTGGATGCAGTGGATTCTCCATGATTGACAGGAGCTTGCTCAGTGCCTGTCGCTCTGCCACAGATGTTAGACTGTCCAGCTTCATTCCTACAATAGAGCCTGCCTTCCTCACAAGTTTGTCCAGGTGTGAGATGAAGTCTTTGCACATATTTAAACTGAGTAAAGTGATGGTTAGGGTCCCTCAAGGAATATCTGTAAAGATAGTGTCCCAGCAAACAAGTAAGGTTAAAGTGACAAACAGACTTCTTTATAGAGGCGAAGAAACTTACAAGGGTCAAGAAAGTATTACTAACTAGAGGAGAGCTAAATGAAAGGTCATAGACTTTTCAAGTTGAGCAAGGATGCAAACAGAGGTAAAAAGAGGAAGGAAATGCTAACGCTGGAATGAAAATTTTGTAATTACTCAAACTTTTTATTGAAATAGAGAATCCATTTACATATGTAATGTTACGGTTTTACAGATGTTCAAGTAATTAATTGTTAAAATTATTATGTGTTTTATTTTTGCATATTTTCTGTTTACTCTTTAGTTTCTATGTGTCCCTGCTTGTCCTGCTATGCTCCATGTGTTATGTGGGTGGTTCCCCAAGAGGTGGGGTCAACTACTTATCACTGCATAGGGAGTGCACTCACTCCTATAAAGGCTGGAGTAATGAGCAGTACATTTCAGTTCATTTGAATGCACTTGAAGGTTACAACAAGTAATAGTGATTTATTGTGCTCTTGTGCATTTCCAGGGAGTTGTGACCTTCGTGCTCTGTTTTTGACCATTCGTTCTAGACTGGTTTTTGGGAATGGTGTCCCTTGAATTGCCTTTGCCTATTATAGGCAACTTCTGCTGTGTCTTTTTTGCTCCTTGGAGCTTTTAATTAAGAAGGCATTTTTTTATGAAATAAATATTTTTATTTGTAAAGAATCTTCATCTGCTCTTTAATCCTTCCCCCTGCAAGGCTTCTTGCCTACAATATATTGGAAGTCTATGCTAATGTTATTACAAGTTCATGAAAGGTAACAAATGGATAAAATAGTACTTTTTCATCATTCCCATCATCACCATCATGACTTCCATTCCACTATTCTGGGTAATATAGCTATTTATTCCATCATTTACTAATAAGCACTCTAGTAGGTCTGACAATATAGTAGCTGCAACCTTTCAGTATTTTATTTTGTTTCCTCAGGTGTCTAGTCTACTCATCATTAATTGAGATTATAATTTTACAATTCAGGACCAAATGCCTCAGGAAAAAGTAATTCATATCAAAATGGCAAATATAAAGATATTTCTAAGTTTCTTATAAATCTAAAAATGAAACAATTAGGTCAAGTAGAGGTAAAAAAAACTCACAGAACCTCCATCCATAGGAAGGAACTTTGGAGCCACTGCTTTAAAACCACAGTTCTGCCAAATTAGTTCCAGTTTCCATCTCACTGAGTAACTATTAGCAAATTATTAAACTTGTCTTTGCTATAGTTGTAGTAAATGTATGTTGTATATACAGTATGTAAGGATCTTGTAAGTCGCCTGGCATAATGGAGCCTGACAAATATACAACAGGCAAAAGCATAGTGAAAAATTGGGAAAGCCAAAAGAAAACAATTAGGGTAAAAACTAAACATGAACATGAGGTAAGTAAAAATATGCAGTTGAGTAAATTATTTAAGGGCTTATGTACACAATCTCTATATATATAAAATCCAACGTCTGTCTGCTTTTCACGAGAGAACTACTGAAATGGAATGAAATAGTTTTTTTTTTCTATAATTTGCTTGAACATTCTGGTTGATTTTGCGACTTCTCTTGCACTTTAGTTCGCTTGCACTAATCTAAGACAGAGGGTGCGGGCCGAGGGGAGGGGGAAGCGTGATGTCAGGAGTGGGGGGCCCTCCTCACTCACGTGCCAGCCTCCGAAACACTCTAACTCTGGCCACGTTTTGGAGCAGACCTTGCCTCCGCTTAGCTAGCAATACCTATTTGTTTATTGGTTTTTAAAGTTTGTCCTGTTTCACTACTAAGTTGGCAGAGGCATGGGGGGACAGCTAGTAAGAACATATAAACCAAAACTTAAGAACATACTGTAGATGTGACCCAGCGATTAACTGCCCACTGTCTGCTAAGATTCTAGTTAAATACTGAGATCATAATCATTCTCAACTCAAATGAGATTGAGGTGAAGGTTAAGGAATTTCTCCTATTGGTACTGGCAAATGGCCATCACATAGAGCAGGCTTGACAATGAAGAAAGTTCTAATAATTTATGCTTTCAACTGTTGTCTTGCAAGGGTAAATTTATTTATGGAAGAAGTGGTATTAATGCTGGTAATCAGAGCAAAGCCTGTTTGATTACATTGAAGAAACTTCTATAAACTATGCATCAATCCAATCATTTAGAAACTCAATTTATCCACTTTAAAATTGTGTGGCACTGTGGACTATCCAGGCAGAACTGGGTAGAAGATAGGAATCAACTCTAAAAGGGGCACTTAAAAATAAAATGTATCAGTTTACATTTGTACGATACACCAGATTATTTCTCTGTGCCTTACAGTTATCAGGAGAAATAGAAAGAAGCATGTGACTACTTCATTGGTTTTCTGCAGGTCATTTTTTTGTTTGTTGTTAAACTGCAAGCAGAATTTAAGATGTAAAAGTTCCAGACAAAGCAACAATATTTCTTCATCATAACAAAAAAAAAAAATGACCTGGGGCCTCATGTATAACGCAGTGTGTAGAACACGTACTATAACATGGCGTAAGCACAAAAGCCGAAATGTGCTTACACTCAGAAAAATCCAAATGCAGGAATCTGTGCGTACTCCAACTTCCACGTTCTTCCGCTACATAAATCCTGATCAGCGTGAAAAGTACGCTTCGCACACGCTTTATGTAACGCTCCAACTCCTCCCAGAATTACGCCTCTTTGACTATGCAAATGAATATAAATCGTCCCTAAACTCAGCCTTCTGTGAAAAGACAATGGGAAAAGCACGGGGAAAATATAAGAATTTCAGCAAATACCAAGTGGAGGCAAAGGAAAAACATACTATTTGTTCAAATAAACCGTGGTATAATCAACAAAAGGAAGTTGATCGAGTGACATAGCGTGTTGGAGAAACTTGAAAGCTCACGTTCACAAAATCGCACAGTGCTGGAAATAAAAAGAAGTCACATATCAAAGTCGCGTGAAAAGAAGAGTTGTAGCCCACTGTCTGAGTGTCATATGAAAGCTTATTAGGGTACAGAGAAAAAAGGCACACAGTGGGGAAAAAGCACGAAATGTCAACTTCAATCTCGACATTTCCACTTTAATCACGTAGTTTATTTTGTCATTAAAGTAGAACATCATAAACTTCATCTTAAAATCGTTTAATTAACCAGTTTCTCAAATCACATCGTAATTAAAGTAGCACGTTAAATGCTTTGTTTTGTATTTGATCTTCTATGTGCTCTATGTGTGTGAATCACTACTTGTTCTTAAACCGCTCTCTTCCTCCAACTGGACACAGAATCCATTACATTCGTGATATTACAGCTCTCTGAATAACTAAAATACTGAGATGTATACGTAATATCATTTTTATGATGATAGGAGTTAAAGCACGTTATTAAACATGGGTTTCACTTCGATGAAATAATTTATTGCAGCAGTACTCAGGGCGGCTCTAGGCTTGTGGTGGCACTGGGCAGAGGAAGAATCGGTGGCTCCTTCGCCCGCCAATGTCAGTAAGGTAGCTTATGCACGGTGGATGGCCACGTCCGTTGCAGACACTGCATAGCCGCCTCGTGCTCATGACACAAGCATTTAACTTTTGCCGAAATTTGTCGCTGCGTTTTTAGCTGTGTTGTTATTTTCTCTTTCTGTTTTATATTCAATATATATTGGCGTAGCTGCCACTGCAGTCCTTGCTTTTCTTTCCCCAAGTAACTGATCGCCACACAATCAGCTCTGTAATAGAAGTTAAGCCATCTGTAAGCTTAGCGCCGATTCTTCAAAACGTTTAAGGAACATTGAAATATCTTTGTAGTACATGTTTAATTATTCTATCCTTCAAGACACTCCCAGTGAAGAATATAGATTATTTAAATGAAGTTAAAGTTTTATCTGTATAATTTAATAAACATATTTTGCTGCATTTCATCTTAAAAATGATATCATCATCATATGTAAATACGCACTTTATAAAGTGGTCAGGTTGTGCGATATTATAACTGTAGTGCAAGTTTACAGTGGGGTGATTGTACTTATAAGTACAAACAGTTCTACAAGGAGCAATTGATTGAGTGCATTTAAAGTTCTTGGGATGAAACTGTTTCTGAACCGCGAGGTCCGTACAGGAAAGGCTTTAAAACGTTTTGCAGTGGCTGAGACAGCGTGTCCTTGAAGCTGTATACCGATAATTCTCTTTCCGATCAGCTGCTGCTGTGATTCACACTCAGATACAGTGATATAAATACTCTGAGTAGTGCAGTGAGAGTAATATGGAAAAAGATGATCCGCTGTGGCAACTCCTAACGGGAGGAGCTGAAAGAAGAAGAAGAAGAAGGAGAAGTGAGAGTGAGAGTAACAACGCTAAAGCAGTTATGGTATTTGGAATACTATGGCTGTTCCCTGGACCATTATATTGTTACAAGTTAATTACAATCAGATGCATTACACTAATAAACAATATGTGGTTAGTTTCAGTGTATTTATAAAGCCGTTGTCAGGAAAATAAGGTGTAACCACACAGGAACAGTAGCACTGCTTTGACGCTGGGTGCCGCCAGTCTGCAAAACCGAGCAGAGAACTTGCGTACGACAAGGTATGAGGTACTGTGGAAAAGTGCGTGGCTTTACGCCAAGTGTAGGTTTTATACATCGCGATTTGAACGTGGAAAAGTTCTTACGCAACATTTCTGTACGTATGCACCGTTTATACATGAGGCCCCTGGAGCTTACGATTAATACCTAAGAATCTAAATGCTCAGTTTTAACCACCATAATCTGTGACTGCAAAAGAAAATTACACAGATGATTTCTATGGCTCTAATCAGCCGTGACTTTTATAAATTAACCTGTTTGGCAATGTACAAACTGACGCTGATTACACTGTGTACTTAAGTTATATGGACTGTTTTCATACAGCTGTTTGAATGTTTGCTTTACGTCAGCTGTTTATACATTCTCCTAAAGGCACTGTCTGTTAAAGTTGTGGCATGTGGCTTCAAAAGATGACAGAAAATGAGAATTCCCAACAAATGCTTAAAAGCCATCGTGAGTTTTTTGCTCTTTTCAGCATGTAAGAATTTATCCTACTCATAATCCTGAGGCCCTCCAGCTTTGCATAGGCATGGAGCAACCCGGAAAATTACAGCTCGAAGCGCTCACAATCATTGAACCATTGCCAAGGAGAAATGATAAAATAAGTCAAATGATCTTTAAGGCCAAGTTCATTCAACTAAATACACCAGCATGACAGAATGAATGTACGTCATTGGCCCCTGCAGGGAGTGTAAAAAGGAGCACTATGTGATTTTTAATGTGTTTCCCTCAGTTTAAAAGGATATCTTAATGAAAAGTACCACAAGGTGAAAACTGGAATTATTATGTGTTATACATCAGTAAGCACTTGAGACTGCAAAGCAGTTTGATTCTGTAGCTTACAGACAATATTATTCTCAGTGGTCCAGCAAGATATGGATGACATCTGCAGCGATACACGCAGGCCTGAGTGATGCTTGTGGAGCAGTAACAGATGTTTCCACCGGAATCTCTTCTGTTAATGAAACGCAGCAAGGAAAGGGTAATTTTTTTCAAAGAGAACTAAAAGCAAACTAAAAGACTGCTGCTACTCTTAGTATTTATCACTGGACTACCATTTCATCCCATCTGTGGTCTACAAGTGTATGGCAAGTATTGTACTGTATTGTAAATTTCCATTTATTATGAAACTTGCCTTCTGCAGTATGGAAGTTATCGGACTTTTTTTTTTCCAACTATTATGTCCCAGTACAGTTTTTATTTTATTTGTCTTGAGGTGTCACCTATTTCAGAAGTTTGCAATTATTTAATTTTTATTTATTAAAGTAGTTCCTGTGCATTATGTCATAATAATCACAGATGTGCTCATTGGTAATATTATAACAGAATCTAGCATGTTTACAGTATTAGGGTGGTCCTTAAATCAATGCAAAGGATTATTTTTGTCTACTAGGGATAGCTTGCTTACCTGTGAAATTTTGGCCTAATTAGGAAACATTTAGAGGTCATTCCATTTTGAAAAATGTATTTGTATTGTTGCTACATATGTAGTCTTTCGCAGGGATCTTAATTGGCTTAGTTATTAGTAAAAAAAAAAAAAAAACAAAACAGAGAACATTCTAGTTAATGTGGAGTTGCCAGAACATCACAGTTTAAGTGGATGTTTCCAGAGCATTCTAATGTTAAGCAGGAGTTTCAAGAACATTCTAAAAGTAAGTAGGAGTTTCTATTTTAGCTCTTTTAGATAACAAAGTCTCAGCAGAAACAAAGGAAAAGATAATGCAAAGCCTACAGTGTCCACCACTACCAGACCTTCTTCAATGTCTTAAACTGACAAATTAATCTGAACAGCTGAACTAGGAGGGTCAGGAAACGGAAAGATGTCCTCATGCAAAAAAATCAAAGAAAGGTCTCATTCATTTCTAAAGAAACCACCAGAACAGCGGACAGATGATCCAGCATTCAAGAAATTTTGTGAACTATCAGCACATAAGACGCTAGTGAACGTAGCTGAAAGAGGAATAGGATTCATCAAAAAGTACAATAACATACTGACAAATCTTCACATTCATGACAGGAAGTGCTAATGTTGTGAACCTACAAGTATGGAACAGTTGTCAGACGTTCAGTTCAAATGACATAAAATTGACAAATAAATATTTTTGTGTTTGTTATAAATATGATAAAGAATAAAATGAGCCTGTGGAAAACTTGAATCTGTTAGGTTGCTGTTTTTTTTTTTGGATCGCCTCACCACAGTAGGGCAGAGGGTAGAGGGATCTGCGGCAGCAATCAGAAGGTTGGCGGTTTGAATTGTGTGAACATCAGAAGTGACTCTACTCTGTTGGGCTCCTGAGCAAGCCCTTTAACATGCAATTGCTTCGTCCTGGGTATGACTTTAATCTGCATCCAGCACTACAAGCAGGTCCTTCAAATTACAAGGAAAACTTGTGGGGTTGGTGGCAGGATTGGTATTCCAGCCACTGTGAAAAAACCTCACACTGTTAGAGTGTGATGCTGAGGCGTCACCTGCTGCACTCGGGCCTCAATCCAGTTGGTTTGGAATATGGAGTTGTTCCCCACTTTGTAGCTATAACAGCTTTCAATTTTCTTGGAAGGCTTTCCACAAAATTTTGGAGTGTTTCTGTGGGAATTTGTGCTCATTCACTCTGTAGAACATTTATGAGGCCAGACTTGCAATCTCCGTTCCAGTTCATCTGAAAGGTGTTTGATGGGGTTGAGGTCAAGACTGTGTTCAGGTCAGTCAAGTTCTTCCGCACTGAACTCATCTAACCATGTCTTTGCAGATTTTGTTTTGTGCACTGGGGCACAGTCATGCTGGAATAAAAAAGGGCCTTTCCCAAACTGTTTCAGCAAAGTTGGAAGTAGAGTGTGTCAGGGATGCCAGGGGCCATGACCAGGCCGGGACGTCATGAGGGACCGGATGTGGGTCTGTGCCCACCCTGGATCACGTGGGGGTTGCCTTCCGGGTTGCTTTGGGGGCCATGGAAGCTCCACCCTGTAGGGGCCCGTGGTCACCGCCAGGAGGCGCCCCAATGCCTTGGGGACCTGTTACCCCAGCACTTCCGCCACACCAGGAAGTGCTGGGGGGAAGATTTATGATGGCACCCGGAGAGCAGCCGGGAGGACAGCCGGCACTTACGCCACTCTGGGGTGTGGCCAGAGGAGAAATGCCGGGAACACATGGTGCTCATCCGGGAACCATATAAAAGGGGCCGTCTCCATTCATTCGAGGCTAGAGTCGGGTGGAAGAAGGAAGAGGCAAGAGAGAGCTGTGGAGGCGGCCCGAAGAAAAGGCATTGTGTGGCCAGGACTGAGTGTTTTGGGGTTTGTGCACAACTGGGTCTTAGTGACCATTATTTGGGTCTGAGTGACCAATGAACTGGGGTCTTTGTGACCAATTGTTGTAAATATATTGTAAATAAACGTGTTTGTGGGTGACATGAACGTGTCTGCCTGTCTGTGTCCGGGTCAACTTCCACAAGTGTTATCCAAAATATCTTGATACATATGCTGAAGCATTACAATATCCCTTCGATAGAATCAAGGGACCTAGACCAAACCCTGAAAAAACTGCCCAACACCATTATCCCTCCTCCATCAAACTTCATAGCTAGAACAATGCAGTCAGGCAGATAACATTCTCCCGGCATACACCAAACCCCAACTTGCCCATCTCACTGCCTAACAGAGAAGCATGATACGTCACTTAATAGAACACATTTCCATTACTCCACAGTAAAGTGGGGGTGTACTTTACACCACTCCATCCGACACTTGGCATTGGACTTGTTGATGTGAGGCTTAATTGCAGCTCCTTGACAATGGAATTGGAAACACATTCCTAGAAGCTCTTGTGCTTACATTAACTAATATCTGTGGATGTTTGGAACTCTTCAGCTATGGAATCAGCAAAAACATTGGTGATTTTTTACGCACCATTCACCTTAACAGTCGTTGCCCCTGCTCTATGACTTTATGTTGTATTCAACTTTGTGGCCGAGTTGCTGTTGTTCATAAAAGCTGCAACTTTCCAATAATACGATTTACAGCTGACCATGGAATATCCAGTAGGAATGAAATCTCATGAACCGTCTCATTGGAAAGGTGGCATCCTATTACAGTACCAAGATTGAAGTCACTGAGCTCTTCAGAACGACCCATTTTGTTTCACAAATACTTGTAAACGTAAACTTCATAGCTAGGTGGTTGATGTTATACACCTGTGGCAATGGGTCTGATTTAAACACCTGAATTCAATAATTAAGAGGTGTGTCCCAATACTTTTGTCCATATAGTGAGGTATATACTGTATATACTGTAACACATAAGGCATACAGCTTTAAAAGCATTAGAGTAAAGTAAAACATATTAACAACTACTAAAGAAGCCAATGGGAAGTACTTTTATTGCTATAAAAATATCTTGGCAGTGCTCTACAAAGTGAAACCTGTGGAAAATCTTAAGTAAACTTTAGCAACCAGGCCTTTTATTGTGTAAATAAGTAGTGGGATGATGCTGGTCTGATTACATAGCACTAATGCCAGCTAGTCCCTGCTAATTGTAATTGCTTTAAAGCATGAGATCTGTGCCAGCAAACATCTGGCACTTAACTATCATCACATGTGTGCTGTCTACTTCATTATAAATGCTTCGGTGGCTTCAAAACAGTAAATTTAGAGATCTCTTATTATTGCATATAGTCATATCACAGCAATAGAGTACATAATGAGATGACAGAGATATACAGCAGACTGGGTAGTGGTATAATATCTTGCTACAGAAAATCCAGTGCTGTTTAAATTTGGGTGTAAGCTTGTTTATTTGTTTATTTTATTAATTTTAATTAAAAGCAAATAACAATCCATACAATCAAATCAAACTTAACGAACCAAAATTCAACCCCCACTCAAAAGAAAGAGAGGAGAGCCAACCAGCAAAGCAAATTTTTAAAAGCAGCAAGGAAGGAAGAGTATCTTTTTTCTGATAAAAAAAAAAACTTATTCTAAAATGTTATTGATCAGATCCTGCCATATTTTTTAAATGTTTTGAACAGATCCTCTGAGTGAGAATTGATTTTTTTCCAATTTCAAATAGTATAGGGCATCAGTTACCTTTTGACTTAAAAGTGGTGGGTTAGGATTCTTCCAGTTGAGCAAGACAAGTCTACGTGCTAGTAGTGAAGTAAAGGCAATTACAGTTTGTTTGTCCTTCTCCAATTTAAGCCCATCTGGGAGTCCACCAAACACAACTATTAATGTATTAGGGGTGATTGTGACACCAAAACTGTCTGATGGGCATGCAAAGACTTTGGTGCAGAATAATGTTAATTTGGTGCACACCCAAAACATGTGGCCCACTGAGGCTGGAGCTCGATTGCAACGTTCACAGGTTTAACATTGCCAAGGAAACATTTTGGATAGTTTTAATGAAGATAAATATGCTTGAAATAAGATGTTAAGGTGAATAATTGAATGCTTTGTGCATATGGAGCTAAAGTATATTCTGTGTATGGCTATCTTCCGATCCTTTTCTGAAATAGTAAGCAAAAGATACTTTCCCAAATCTGGGTAACACTAAACAAGAAACCTTAGAAATTTCAAGTCTTATTCTTCTCATTATACTTGAATAGCCATGCTGTGAAAAGGAACTTTCATATCTACAGTTCTGTACAGTTATATAAGTAATAATGAACACAGTCATTCTGTTATTGAGCGACACTAGGAATGTAACACCACAGAAGCTAAACAAAGTGTGCATTTATCATCCACTCATAAACCATTAAAAACTGTATGGATGTGAGCAAGAAATACATTAACAGATGTGAAGAGATACAACTGTTAAAAACTGAAAAACACAGCAGGATTGCTTGATTAGAGGGCACTCAACATACAACATCTACCACATGTATTTGTTCTTAGGTGTACACTAATACCACATAGCTCTAGAGCAGTGTTCCTCAAAGCGTGGTCCTCAGACCACCAGTGATCAGCATGTGGGAGTCAAGTGGTCAACTGGCTGACAGTCATGAGGGCAAAATTTTGGGATTGGCTGAAATCTTGCACTTTGAATTGCAAATTCAACAAAAAAAAAAAACGCCTTTCATTAAAAAAAACTGAGAAACACAGATTTATGCTAACAAGTTTGTGTCAGACTCAAGTGGTCTGCTGTTAGATTTACTAAGTGGTCCAAAAAACTGAGTAACACTAGACTAATATAGACAAGTGGCTTTAACCCTGATTGTCTTGAACTGCTTTGAGAAGTTTGCCCTAAAGCATATTAAATCCACTCTTCCACTCAACCTGGCTCAAAATCAGTATGCTTATAGGGCCAATAGTTCCGCTGAAGAGGCCATCTTTACAACCCTCCACACTGTACTGACCTACTTTGAAAAACAGTGATATATATAAGAATGATGTTCATGAATTATAGCTCTGCATTCAATATAATCATCCACAGCAGAATGATCACCAAACAGATTGACCTAGGTACAGGCCAGCAGACGTGTATGTGGTTAAAGGACTGTATGACAAACCACCTTCAGACATTCAGGCTAGGTACCCATAACTCTTCCACCTTGACACTCAGCACTGATGTTCCACAAGGCTGTGTGCTGAGCCCTCTCCTTTTTGAACTTTATACCTATGGTTCCATTCCAATTCATAGTGTGACAACACCACTGAGGCAGAGCTAATTAAAAATAGAGAGGAGTTCCAACAATATCAAAACTAAAGAACTGATCATCAGTCGTAAAAGGCTGGATGAAGATCTTGCCCCATTATACATTAATTGGGATACAGTGGAAAGTGTATCCAGTTTTACATTTTTAGGCACTCATATTTCTGAAGACCTCACATGGACAACCAACACCTCCTGTGTGGTAAAATAGTCACAGAAGTGGCTCCATTTGCTAAGGGCACTAAAGAAGGCCAATCTGTCTGAGTACCTTTGGGAAGAAGGCAAGCTGGCGTAGGCATCCAATTTTCCCAAGTCTCAATCCAATCACATCAAGCGACTGTGTGATGTGTTGGAAAAACAAGTCCAATCCATGCAGGCCCCATATTACAACTTACAGGACTTAAAGGATCTGTTGGTACTGTCTTGGTGTTAGATATCACAGGACACCTTCAGTGGTCTTATAAAGTCTGTGCTTCGATGAGTCAGAACTGTTTTGATGGCACCAGGGAGACCTACGCAATATTAGGTAGGTGGTTTTAATGTTGTTTAATTGGATGTATGCTTTCATAACATAAGAAAGTTAGATGTATAAAATAAAAAATACATTTTTTGATACTTTAAACATATCCTTTTCAATCTGAAAATTTTCAGTTGAACTAAAGATGGCTGCCTTCATGATGGTAGTCGGGTGCTGGCACATATCTCACAAATACACACATTGGTCTAATGTAGAATGGCACTACATACATCTTCTTAATCCTCTTTATCCTGAGCAGGGACACAGAGAAGGTCAAGCCCATCCTAGCAAGCATTGGGCATAAAGCAAGAACAAGACCTGGACCATTTATCAGAGGGTGAGCACACAGAAACACACACTAAGCACATTTTAGAATTTTTTAATCCACCTAACCTACAGGCCTTTGGACCACGGGAGGAAAAGTGGAGCACCTAGAAGAAATCAATGCAGACATGGAAAGAATATTCAAACTCCACACAGGGAGGACCTGGGATGTAAACCCAAGTCTCTTTGCTTTAGAACAGAACCACTACCACTGCATCACTGAGTCAGCCCTGTAAAATGGTACTTGTTAGATTAAGCTAACATTAGACATCTTCAAAGTATTTGGGCAGTTCCTGTCTATCTTTATATATTTGCACATCAAATATTCCTCAGCATGTACAAACAATAGTCTACGAACTTTCAAAAAGATACGTTTGTAACGGTCCTATTCAAAGAAGTGACATGTCATAGGAATGACATAACAAAGGAGTGAAACCTCAGATATAAATTTCAAAGGAGTGACAACCATCCAACAAACCATCTAAGTGGTAGGTGAGGTGACAACGATTTTTTTGGCGAGCGTTCTTTCAGTTGTGTGTGGTAGGTGAGGCAACAGCAATTTTTCTGGTGAGTGTACTTTCAGTTGTGTGTGGTAGGTGACTTGTTATGTCACTCCAATAAAATGTCACTCCTTTAATACGGTATTTATGTCACTCCTATGAAGTGTCACTCTTTCGATACAGACCCGTTTGTAATGTTGTCTTTAAACTGGTTTTCCTTCTTGAAAGCATTTCTTTAATGTGAAGATGGCAAAAAGAGTCAGGATGGCATAGTGTGGCTGTGCATCCTGTATGGTTAATGTTAGCACATACTTTCTCTGTTCAAGTGAGTATTTTAATTCCCACCTATATTTCAAAAACATTAAAAAAAAACTGTAGTTTAGGATGACTGCCCTGGTTTGAGTGAGTCTGCCCTACAATGGAATGACACCAGATCTAATGGTGGTTTCACCCTTTTTGGTGATTGGCTGTGGCTCA
This sequence comes from Polypterus senegalus, assembly GCF_016835505.1. Classification (NCBI taxonomy): domain Eukaryota; kingdom Metazoa; phylum Chordata; class Cladistia; order Polypteriformes; family Polypteridae; genus Polypterus; species Polypterus senegalus. The sequence goes on along the minus strand of NC_053167.1, from coordinate 89,391,072 downwards.
CATCATCCTGAACCAAATGAAGGTGATTTGATAATGAAATGATGGACAGTACCTGGGAAGCAAACCTGCACTCTGCAGCCACAGGATCATTTCATTTTAAGCAGGTCCTGAGTTTTCTATTGTTTATCCTTCTTTCTATTTTCCCTTTGAAACCACATAAAACAAAAAACAGTTTTTCACCTACTCTCTAACTTACAAGTTTTTTAACACAGAGCCGAGCACGTTGGGAAGCAGGGGACTGAAAAATCTAGTCTAATGTACCTTGGTTCATATTCTGAGACAGAAACAACAGTATATAATTGCATAAAAAAATAGCTGCAGCTCAAGCTAAAGTAAAAGCAATTACTCAATATGCCACCCGTGGAATATTTTATACAAACAGAGCATCGGTAGACACATGCAATGAACAAGATCAGTTCCAGTACTGAATAATTCATTTTCCAGTAGGCTAAGTTTTATACTAGTGCTTTGTGCCAGCTCACCCAATGGTACAAAGCACCTCTAGGGAGAAAATAAAAAAAAGAAATTGAAAGTCAAGTATATGAGTTGTCGCCACGTATCTGTGATATATTAGCCATTTTTCTAAAAAAAAATAAAAAAATAATGTTGTTTGGAAGAAGTGGGGTAGTTCACATATGGCTAGACAGTTATTCAATTATCTTTACCTCGACTTATGGTTTTATGAGTTTTAAAAGGAATATACAGTACACAACTTCATTAGCTTCATAAAAATAGCAGTAACCTGCCCGAAAACAATGTCTTCAAAGAACACCTTTATTTTAAGGGGACTCCTAATCAACCGATAATGGTTCATCTTAAGAACAATGTGACACCTCAAGGCAGAATGCAGCAAACTCTGCATGTCTGACCGGGTTATATTGTAGCAGACTCCACTCACTTGAGATGTACTGTAAACCTGCCGCATTCAGGAATGAAAATCCTGCAGAGCCGTCTTGAAACACCAAACAAGACAAGATGATTAACAATTCAAACTTTGCGTCAGCCTGCTATAGCACTTCAGTCTCTCTGCAGGTGAAAAAAAAAACCCTATCTGAAAGTGTTTTACATGGGTTATTTCTACAGTGAGGAAGAGTGTTCCTTTAGAAGAAGTGAACAGGTGACGGTGACAGTTCGACAAGCCTTTCTTCTGAGATGAAAAAGATGACAACAAAGGCATTGTGATTATTTGCTGCAAAGTCAGTAGACAGTCTTTTAAAGTTTCTGTGTTTTATACTGGTTAGGTTATTTTTCATCTACTTCATAAAAACCATCTTTAAAATCCTGGAAATTAGATATATTGTGATAGGATAGTTGATGGATTCCCAGGTAGGAACAGAGAATTCTGGACAGAGCATAACCACAAAAAAATCTTAATTTAAACACTAGAACACAAGAAGCATGATAACTTTGCAGAATTGCAATATAAAACTCCTAGTAACATGATTAGAAGGGCAAATTAGAGCAGGATGGCTATAGTGGCTCAAGCCCCAGCTACGTTGTACAAATTGGCCCAAGTGACATTTTTTTTGTTGTTGAAATAAGTCCAATTATTTATTTATTTTTTTTTCTAATCGATGATTAATACCCAACTGGTCTATTTGTGAGCACAAAGACTGATGTGCTCATTGTAAAAAGGAAAAAATGCAGCGATATACAGTACGACATAGGCTACAGGTTTGGTTAAACCAGCGGTCCTCACTCATGGTCCTGGAGGGTCACAGTGGCTGCAGGTTTTCCTTCTAACTAGTTTCCTAATTAGAACACAGTCCTTGCTGATAATGAAACGTGATATTTAACTATTTGGCTTGTTACTACTTTCATTTATCTAAGAAAAAAATATTGTGAAGGGGTCTGGCTTTTCATTTAACTAATGAAGATAACAGATGCGCCATTCAGAAATGATGACGTAGTAGATCGTGTAAGTGAAGTGCAAAAACAGAACTGTAAAATACTGCAGCTTTGCATATTATCTCTGGAATAACTTGATGCCAAAATTAATGAACTGATTAATGTGGATACTTAAAGAGAAAGATAAAAGGTCACTTTCAAAATATTGATCATGTATACACATATAAACATATATATTTTATGAAGGATAGAGGGCACCACTAAGCCCCTCACCCCAAACACAAATGCACAATGCAGTCCCAGGTTCCAATAAAAGGGGAGTTACCTTTTTATACAACAATTGAACCGGTGGTCTCTTCTCTCCGCACTGCTACTTCTCCAGGCGAGTGTTACCTCTCTCTGCTTTCACTGTCCATCCATGTTACAGGCATCCCATCCAAGTAAGGACCCCAAACCAACACTCACTATATACAGTGTGTGTGTGTGTGTTTATATATGTAATATATAAACAGGGTGGTCCAGATCTAAATATGCAGTTCCAGATTGTCTGGATGACTTTGATTTATGCAGGGATGATTCCAGTTTGGCGCAAAGATGATTCTTCATGTTGTCAGTTCGCACACTTCTCGATGGTCTGGGAGTTTTTGGGTGATTTTCTATGCAATAAACTTAATAAGTTATAGCATAATGAAAATTGTATAATGTATATATATATATTGTATTGTATAATTGTATATATATATATATATATAGTGTGATAGATGGCCGGGATGCCCTGATGATGGAAGGATGGGGGGAGGCTTTGTTTCCACAGTAGCTGCACTTATGAATATGCTTGTATGCGTCACTCGCTTCATATTCTTTTGCTGCCTTCTTAATTGTGTAATGAGTTTCTTGTTCAGCGCTCTTTGGACCTCTTGCTTGTTATCTGCGTACTGCGTACACAGTCAGTTCACGTGAGCCGCTCGGAGTACAAGGTTCTCAGCTGTGCTTGTGCTATCTCGTGCGATCTTGCGATGTCCACGGCTTTACTTAATGTTAGCTAAGACCAGGCACTTAAAAGTTTCTCTCGCACTTTAGCTGAGTTTGTGCCAAACACTAGTCTATCCCTGACCATCTCATCTTCGTTTGCATAAGCACAGTCCTTCACCCACGAATATTTAGCGGCAGCGTGTCTCCCTGACCATCTCATCTTCGTTTGCATAAGCACAGTCCTTCACCCGCGAATATTAAGCATCAGTGTGTTTATTGGATTGCTGCTGATGGACGGCTTTATATGGGCAGGCACTCAATTACGTGGGAGGCGTGATGATGCGGGACGCAACTCCGCCTCATACGGCGACCGAGCTGCAGGCTATGGACGTATATATGGACATAAGTAGGTTCCAGTTATGACCGTTACGCATAGAATTTCGAAATGAAACCTGCCTAACTTTTGTAAGTAAGCTGTAAGGAATGAGACTGCCAAATTTCAGCCTTCCACCTACAGGGGAAGTTGGAGAATTAGTGATGAGTCAGTCAGTCATTGAGTCATTCAGTCAGTCAGTGAGGGATTTGCCTTTCATTTTTATAGATATATATATATATATACTATATATATATATATATATATACTAGCAAAATATCGAAGTACTGCCTTAAAATTTTTATTAAGAAGAAAATTAAACCTTTTTAAACTGAGGGAAAATATACCAATAATTATTTGATAAGGATCTCTTTGTATACCACATTGTGAGTTCGGCCCTCTGGTTGTAATTTGACCAAGCTGTGCGCTGAGCTTACTCTTGAGCATGCAACGTACAGTTGGCCATGTGAACAGTAATCTTGTTTCAAATCTCAAATCTGCTGTCATAATTGGTTTGAGTTTCATGGTTTGTTTCAATTACGACAGTATTTTTAGGACTTGTGTTGAAGAGACATTCGGCATCTGTCAAGCGTTGTAAGTATACAACCTGTTTCATCGATAACTTTACATCCAGCTTTTGAGAGTTTAAACATTCATAAACATCAAAATATCCACTACTGAAATCGTCACCAGAGGCATTGGCGGTTGTCAAAAGGTGTAAAATATTTGGCCATTTCGGTACACTCACCGGCAGCCATCAACTCACATGCAGATGCATAGGTGAAGGGCTTAAGCATTTCACACTTCTAGTGCTCCTGTGTAGAATAATTATCTCCTGTACCATCATCAGTCCACAACTTAAACCTGTCGCAGTCATTCAATACATAAGACACAATGTTCCTCAAGAGTGAGCCTGATATGGCCGTGCAATATGTAACAAAGAGAATGGAAAAGGTAGACGCCGTCTCCGGGCATGGAAACCACTCGGTAAGTGACAGTTCTTTGATTGATGGTGATCACCTCGATAGACATGTTAATGGGGGTACGGTTGGAATGATAAAGGAAATGGGTACCTGAACAATGTAAAGTAAGTCTAAAATACCTACAAAATAACTATAATCGTAATAAATGAACAATAAAACAGCTGAGAAGCCGTGGATTAAATAAAAAGGCTGTAGTTATCAGCAGGGAGACATGAATCCCGTGGCGAAGCAAGGAAGGGAATGTAGAGACCGGAGCGATGGATGGCCTTATATAGGCAGGCAGCCAACAACGTGGGAGGCATTGGGATGGGGGACCCAACGCCGCCTCACACGGTGACCGAGCTGCAGGCTATGGACGTATATATGTACGTAAGTTGGATTCAGTTAGCGTTGGGAACCCGCGTACCAAATTTCTTGAAGATGGGCCCATAAGTAACAAAGACCGTTGAAAAGTTCAATATGGCAGCCGACAGTGGCATCATACCACCGAAATAAGTACCAAATTTCAGCCTTCTACCTAAACGGCAAGTTGGAGAATTAGTGACGTTGGAAAGTTCAATATGGCGGCTGACAGTGCCGTCATACCACCGAAATAAGTGTGTACATTGGTTTCGGTTAGCAGAGGGAAGCTGCCTACCAAATTTCGTGAAGATGGGGCCATGAATTAAGAAAGTTCAACATGGTGGACGTTGTTGACCATTATGACCGTTATGCGTAGAATTTCGAAATGAAACCTGCTTAACTTTTGTAAGTAAGCTGTAAGGAATGAGCCTGCCAAATTTCAGCCTTCTACCTACACAGGAATTTGGAGAATTAGTGACATTGGAAACTTCAATATGGTGGCTGACAGTGGCATCATACCACTGAAATAAGTACGTATATCAATTTTGGTTAGCACAGGGAAGCCACCAACCAAATTTCGTGAAGATGGGGCCATAAATAAGAAAGTTCAACATGGTGAACGTTGTCAACCGTTATGACCGTTACGCGTATAATTTTGAAATGAAACCTGCTTAACTTTTGTAAGTAAGCTGTAAGGAATGAGCCTGCCAAATTTCAGCCTTCTACCTACACGGGAAGTTGGAGAATTAGTGACATTGGAAACTTCAATATGGCGGCCGACAGTGGCATCATACCACTGAAATAAGTACGTACATCAGTTTTGGTTAGCACAGGGAAGCCACCTACCAAATTTCGTGAAGATGGAGCCATAAATAAGAAAGTTCAACATGGTGAACGTTGTCAACCATTATGACCATTACGTGCAGAATTTCGAAATGAAACCTGCTAAACTTTTGTAAGTAAGCTATAAGGAATAAGCCTGCCAAATTTCCGCCTTCTACCTACACTGGAGAATTAGTGATGAGTGAGTGAGTCAGTCAGTGAGTGAGTGAATCAGTGAGGGCTTTGCCTTTTATTAGTATATATATATACTAATATATATATATATATCTATATATACACAGTAGAGTATCGCTTATCCGACATAATCGGGCCGGCAGAGCTTTTATTAGTATAGATATATATATATATATATATATATATATATATATATATATATATATATAGAGTCGGATAAGCGAAAATGTTGGGTAATGGCAGGTGTTAAGAAAAAGCCTATTAAACGTCAAACTATGTTAGAATTTTACACATTACGAACCTAAAAATCATGTTTTACAACAAAACAACAGAATAAATTAACTGAAAAAATGAACTTATAGTTACAGAATTGTCTGACGTTAAATATAGTATGTACTGTACTTAAAAAGTTCAGTCTTGTGATGATTTAAAGACATTTTTGATCGTAGTCTGCTTTCCTGACGAGTGCCGTTTCTTCGCTGTCAAGTCTCACCATCTTTGCAGTATCATTATGTCGATTCCTGTAGCTTCTTCTTGTTGCTCAATGTAATTAATTGCAGTTTCTAGAGCCTTAACTTCGTCACTCATATAATAATAATAATAGATTTTATTTATAACGCGCTTTTCATTGACAAAATCTCAAAGTGCTACAACAAGAGCAATTATCACAAAGTTTAAAAGACTAGATTAAATTTACAATCTCAGCAGTTATATGCTTTCCTAAATAAAAAAGTCTTCAAATTTGCTTTAAAAGTGTCCAGATTTTGTGTAGTTCTCATATAGTCAACATCCGTATGAGCATATACTGTTTACTACAGCATTATGACTGTGTGTGTGTGTTTGTGCTGTGACGTGCGAGTCCCCGTCTTACACCGGAAAACTCGAAGCTGAGTCTCAGTAATTTTAGCAACACCAGCTTTATTCAGCATGAAACAGCAACAGTGCGGTTATTTATTTTAGTGGGATCTGCCATTCTCCTATACACAGACACAGCAGTCAGGCAGCGTCTGGGAGAAAGTAACACTGTGCCCTGCGCATTTATAATGTTCCTTGTTCCTTGTATCACCCATCGATGGCATAGCATGTCCGCGATCTTTTCGGATTGGCCTTTATGGCGAACTGCTACAGCGCTGGGAGATTGCTATGGGACGCTCTTCTGCGTGTCGTCCAGTTGGGTGGAATCCCACAAGAGTTTAGAAACTCACTCACACCAGCCATGATTCTTTTCAAAGGTAAAGTGCAGGTTAATTTGCTTTATTTATCTTTACTTTATATTATGTATTAATCATTAATATAAAACAATTTTTTAGTTGTGGAACGAATCATCTTAGTTTCCATTATTTCTTATGGATATTTCTTGATATACTGTACGAGTGCTTTGGACTGCGTGCACATTTCCAGAATGAATTACCGAGGTTCAACTGAAATTAGCTACGGGAAGTTGGAGAATTAGTGATGAGTCAGTGAGTGAGTGAGTGAGGGCTTTGCCTTTTATTAGTATAGATATATATATATCTTGTCACACACATGCATTTAAGAGACAGCTAAAGTGCCTGGGGAACTGTAATACTACACCCGACCAGGGGGTGGCAGAGTGTGCGGACTGTCTCTCTCAGCTTCTTGCAGACCATTCCCGGGAAATCTCACCAGGTTCCAGCGCCTCTGATGATGTCACTTCCGGCTCCAGCACCTCTGGTGACGTCACTTCCGGCTCCTGACTAGATGACATAATTTCCTTTCCCAGTCCTTCAAACCGCCATCTTACCTTCAAATAATCAGTTCTGTTTTGGTCTCTGTCTTGTGAACAAATAATACTAAACTTTTGCAGCTGGGAAATAATATATGGGTGGCTGCCCCAAACCTTTATGATGTCTGAAGTGTCATTACTATCACTATATATATATATAACCGGTGCTCCGGTTTCCTTTCCACTGTCCAAAGATATGCAGGTTAGGTGAATTGGAAATGCTGAATTGGCCATAATATGTGTGTTTGTGTGTGTGTGTTTTCACTCTGTGATGGACTGGCACCCTGTCCAGGGTTTGCTCCTCTCTTGTGCTCTATGCTAGCTAGGATAGGCTCCAGCACCCACCGCAACCCTGTTCTGGATTAAACAGGTTTGACAATGACATGACATGCAAATGATATATAATGAAACACAAGCTAACTACTTAAGTAATTAAGTTAAATAAAATATCATACTTAAAATTAACCATTCTAAGCCAGCCTCTTATTGTATGCATAATATTGTATATGCTCATTTAGATAATATATGTTCATATGCTCAAAGACAGAAAAATCTAGACCTTTATTTTTTATATACACATAAAATCTGTTCATATTATACAGTATATTTCCTGAATCAATGTAATCCCCCTCCACTCTAAAAAAAAATCTTCCACTATATTCTGTTACATTTTAAATTGCTGAATATCATGCAAGATACATCTATCATGCTGATCCTCAATTTAAAGATAACAGATCATTGTCATAAAAAGTTCTCCTATACACCATCCATGAAAACCCAAGGGGCACACAAACACTGTCAAAGTCCACATGTTTCAAAGTAAAAAAGTAATATATCTAAACATGTACGTCAGATACAAGTCTTCACTGTTTTCTCCCAAGGTATCCACACAATGTTTTTTTTTTTATTGATGTTTGCCTGCATGCAGGTTAGTGTTTGACCTGCACATATCACAAACATGCTTCTTGTGGATATGTCAGCACACTGACTAACCTCTTACTGAGTCTTTTGTCATTTCTAACCACAAGGGAAGAGTCAGCATGGTAACAGATAATCAAGTCAGCTTCGAATGTCTTCTTGTTGACAATGGTCATAACTTTCTGGCAAAAGTAGAGCAGTATATACTGAAATATACTGTAACAGCAAACTGCCTGCAGTAGGACTTCATTGGGTTTCAACTAGCAATTATAGGCAAACACTAAAATAAAGCAGACAGCCTAATGCTCAGTTTATAACATAATTTAACATTCTGAGACCTGCTTTATCCAATTCACTGGCACAGGAGGTCAGAATCTATTCTTCCAGCACTGGGTTTAAGACATGATACAACTGTTGAGGGTGCCAGTCAATCACAGAGCCAACTTTCTCACCCTCTCTCACACATACACACACACACACACACACACAGTCCAGCATATACAGCGCATAAATTGAAATTGGCACTTACTACTGTGCTATCCTGCCCTGAATAATCTATGCCAAATTTTAAATCTTGGTATTCTTCATTTTAATAAACATCCTATTTAAAGATGGTGGATAAATAAAACAGTAAGAAAAAAGCACTAATGAGACAAAAGCGATCGGCGTGCTCAGTGCATGACCCTACAACAAGAACATTACAGTAGTTTTGCTGTACAGTTTAACAGGCACAACACTATCACTAAAATGACAAGTAGGTAATTGTCACTTTTCTTAAAGTAACATAATTAATTATAAGCTATCCTTGTTGTTGCATTCTATAGTCATATACTGAAAGAATGATCATTATATTTCTTATGTATAGGTTGTTAAGAATTGGGACACCTCTCTAACAGAATTTTTTTCTGTTCACCTGTTATGAATATTTTGATAGCTTAAGCCTCACTTAATATAATCATATATGTATTTGGTACAATTCATTTAGGTTAAGAAGTTTAGAAATTCTTTTGTTATATACATTAATTTTGAGTGAACCTCACCACCATTTTATAGCTTTAGCATTTTGTTAGTAGGCTACCAGGATGTGCTACAGTGTTGCTAAAGGCAGCCTCCCAGCTGGCACTACACGTCACGCAACAAAAGCTCTGCTATAAAACCCAAAGTAGTCCTTAAACCCTTTGTCCAAGATTACAGATGAAAACCTTAAAAACCTTAGTCTTGTGTCTAGTGTTCTAGTTAATGATTAACTACTTGCAACTAATTATTAATTATTAATGTTTAATTGTGAGATTCCCTTTGTGAGCAGTAAGATCAACACACAAACATACACTTTATTTTATATTTATTTTTAATACAGTATATCCTGATGCTGACTGTATGTCATTTACCCATTTCACAACTCTGAATGTTTATGTTTTCTGCAAATTCTTACTTTTTTATTTTGAAATATACTGCTCAAAAGAATTAAAGGAACACTTTTTAATCAGAGTATAGCATAAAGTCAATTAAACTTATGGGATATTAATCTGGTCAGTTAAGTAGCAGAGGGGGTTGTTAATCAGTTTCAGCTGCTGTGGTGTTAATGAAATTAACAACAGATGCACTAGAGGGGCAACAATGAGATGACCCCCAAAACAGGAATGGTTTAACAGGTGGAGGCCACTGACATTTTTCCCTCCTCATCTTTTCTGACTGTTTCTTCACTAGTTTTGCATTTGGCTACAGTCAGTGTCACTACTGGTAGCATGAGGCGATACCTGGACCCTACAGAGGTTGCACAGGTAGTCCAACTTCTCCAGGATGGCACATCAATATGTGTCATTGCCAGAAGGTTTGCTGTGTCTCCCTGCACAGTCTCAAGGGCATGGAGGAGATTCTAGGAGACAAGCAGTTACTCTAGGAGAGCTGGAGAGGGCCATAGAAGGTCCATAACCCATCAGCAGGACCAGTATCTGCTCCTTTGGGCAAGGAGGAACAGGATGAGCACTGCCAGAGCCCTACAAAATGACCTCCAGCAGGCCACTGGTGTGAATGTCTCTGACCAAACAACCAGAAAGACTTCATGAGGGTGACCCAAGGGCCCCATGTCCTCTAATGGGCCCTGAGCTCACTGCCCAGCAGCATGCAGCTCGATTGGCATTCGCCATAGAATACCAGAATTGGCAGATGCACCACTGGTGCCCTGTGCTTTACAGATGAGAGCAGGTTCACCCTGAGCACGTGACAGAAGTGAAAGGGTCTGGAGAAGCCATGGAGAACATTATGCTGCCTGTAACATCATTCAGCATGAGCAGTTTGGTGGTGGGTTAATGATTGTCTGGGGAGGCATATCCATGGAGGGTCACACAGACCGCTACAGGCTTGACAAAGGCACCTTGGCTGCCATTAGGTATCAGGATGAAATCCTTGGACCCATTGTCAGACCCTATGCTGGTACAGTGGCTCCTGGTGCACAACAATTCCTGGCCTCATGTGGTGAGAGTATGCAGGCAGTTCCTGGAGGATGAAGGAATTGATACCATTGACTGGCCACCACACTTTCCTGACCTAAATCCAATAGAACACCTCTGGGACATTATGTTTTGGTCCATCCAATGCCACCAGGTTGCACCTCAGACTGTCCAGGAGCTCAGTGATGCCCTGGTCCAGATCTGGGAGGAGATCCCCCACAACACCATCTGTCATCTCATTAGAAGCATGCACCGATGTTGTCAGGCATGTATACAAGAACACAGGGGCCATACAAAGTGCTGCATACAATTTTGAGTTGCTGCAATTAAATTTTGGCAAAATGGACTAGCCTGCCACATAATTTTTTCACTCTGATTTTTGGGGCGTCTTTGAATTCAGGGCTCTGTAGGTTGATCATTTTCATTTCCATCAAGCGATGTGGCATCCTTTCGTTCCTAACACATTACCCAGTCTATATCAGTATAGATATCCAGGAGGATTTCTTTTTCCCATTGAGATCTGATGTGTTTTCAAAGTGTTCCTTTAATTTTTTTGAGCAGTTTATTTTTGAGATCAATAGTTGAACTGTGTTAATAATAATACTAGCAGAAAAATGCAGAAAAATTTCCATGTATATAGTGCATTTCTACAAGCATTTTATTTACATTAAATCAGACATCTGTGACAGCAGCATCTCAGATCAGTAACTTAATAAATAAAATTATTATATAAATATAAATTATATTATTTATTATATATTATATTATATAATTAATATAATAATTAATTATATATAATATAATTATATATTATATTATATAATTATATTTATATAAATTATTATATAAATAATATTAATAAATAATAGTAACTTAATCTGGGAAGCTAGCAGTGAGTCAAAACTGAGAGGCTGTAACTTAATACATGGGAATAAATCAATTTTGGCAACCAAGAATGCTTAATGACACACTTTTAATTTTCAGCTATAAAGCTATATGTGATTTTATGCGCACTTAATCCAAATACACATGGAGAGAACATACAAACTCCATAAAGACACTAGCATAGTGATCAAACCTGAGCTCATGGTACTGTATAATAATAATAATACATTCTATTTATATAGCACCTTTGCCATGCTGAAAGCACTTCACAAATATTCAAAGCAGTACAACAGGAATAAAAGAAAAGATGACATTAATAACACAGGATGCAAAATAATTTCAAACATTAAACACCAAATAATAGATAAGTATTTTAAAGTCAAATTTCTGATTTAGATTAAGAAACAAGCAGGAAAAAAAGAAGAAAGCAATGAACAAATAACACAACCTGTGTATGATTATATACAGAAATATAAATGTTGATGTTACAATCACCCACGATGATAAGGAACAATGAATATGATAAGCGTCTGATATTGTTATCGGTTTTACAGCCATATGCTGACAATTTGTTTGGTGTTCAGTTCATATCTAACAATCCCAGCCACACCTCCATGTTGCTTTAGACCAAACACACAGACGGAGTCGCCTCAATTACAGATGCAAACTCCTCAACTTTTTTTTTTCTTTTTGAGTAGCATATCAAGATAGTAGTCTGCAATGAATCAGATAGTTCTAATGCTTTACCACAAATAAGCCATATGTTACGCTTGGCATTGATAAAGAAGGTTTGTTGCACACAGATCTATCACCAAAGTGTATTTCAATATACTGTACAGCAAGTTGATACAGTACTTTTGTTAAAATAAACCCTAAGCAAAATGATGTATTTCACGATTAAAAGTGCTGATGAGCTGCCAAGCACAGTCTGGTGATGTCATGACCCCATTTTAAATATTGTAAGAAAGTTCAAGTCCGACTATTTGCTATTGAAGGTGACAGTAACTTGTTCTGTGACTCTGCACTGCCCACATTGAAGCATCAGTACTACTAACCTGATTAAAACTAAACGTACATGTGTAAAGTTGGCTCAGTTGATAACGCTGACTGCATGCTACGCATGTGCTTAATCTGTCACTGCAAAGGTACCACTGTGTGTAATAGGGCTGCTTTGGTTTATAAAAGATAACATTTTTTTCCAGTTGGTGTTGAGAAATGTTGGGGTATGGTTTTCAGCTTTGTCGCTCTCAAGTGTCAGTCCAGAATGAGATGCCACCTTCCTTCTGTGAGTCTTGCCTTCATACTCCGGGTGGAGTCAATTGTCCTCACTGGGCATCTTTTTCTGCCATTGGGAACAGAAGGTGGGACTGCTTACCCAAGATGAGTCAAGAGGTTGATCCACAGACACACATGTGTGACACAGTCTCAATACTGACTAAACTTGAAGCACGGGTGTGATCGAGTTTGGCACATTGTCCATGGTTCTAATTTTCAAAACAGTTGGCTGTGTCTTACAAAGTATACATGGCATGTTTAAGGTGCCTCTTCTTGAACGTTTGCTGAAATCTGCCTGCCAGTCATTGACAATGGGGCATCTGTGACTAGCACTCAGTTATGGCCAATGAAATCCACGGAATAAGTCACTGGTGAATAATTAGGCTTTGGTATTTGCTCTCTGTTCTAGAAGGGAGAGCTGAATGATGGCTGAAATGACCAATGAAATCCACAAATTTGACGCTCACAGTAAAGGGTTCCTTGCACATGCACATGACTCATAATATTTAATTAATAATCTTGCAAATGCATGTGCACATGTACATAATGCACAAGGCCTAGTTTGCCAAAAATCAAAATTAAAATTACAAGTTTCATTTTAGTTTTTATTTTCTCTGATTTACTGTATTTATTTGTGTGTTTGTTTGTTTATTTACTTATTTATGTTTTGCAGACATTTTTTGTTTTCTTTTTACTTTAAGTTAATTAAACATGTTATGGGCAGCACGGTGGAGCGGTGGTAGCGCTGCTGCCTCGCAGTAAGGAGACCTGGGTTCGCTTCCCGGGTCCTCCCTGTGTGGAGTTTGCATGTTCTCCCCGTGTCTGCGTGGGTTTCCTCCGAGTGCTCTGGTTTCCTCCCACAGTGAAAAGACATGCAGGTTAGGTGCAATGGCGATCCTAAATTGTCCCCAGTGGGTGTGTGTGTGTGCCCTGCAGTGGGCTGGCGCCCTGCCCGGGGTTTGTTTCCTGCCTTGCGCCCCGTATTGGCTGGGATTGGATATAGCAGGTTGGACAATGACTTTCTGACTAAATATGTTATGTTTGTGTTTTCCTTAACAGGAGTTAATGGTTACTATCACTCTGAATAGATCTGACTGTGGGTGGAAGGCATTGGTGACTACAAGGATTTCTCAAGGAAGAACATGTAACACCTGCAAGGAAAGTACATTGCAATTTTCACCAAATGAATGAATTTACGTCAGTCCAAACATGCAAATAGATTAATTATAACCATAATGAAGTCAATCAGTTAGATGTAAAGCTGAAAACCCTACAATGCTGCATAAAGATGTCCAGAGTAACGCAAAGCTAAATGGACAGATCTGAAACTGTAACTGGCCACACTGGAAATTCAGATATGATTTTGGCAGCCCTAAAATATGGTGCTACTAATCTCTCCTTTCATCCCATTACCTCTAAAGGTTTATTGATTACAATTAAATCAAAAGGGGTGTGAAGTCTTTTACATTTTTTAAGGAAACAATGAAGAAACAGCTCCACTGATTACACAGGAAAACAGACGGGTAAATTGACATTCCAGTGCCTTCTGCTTTACTGCTATCTGGGAAATCATATTTACTCATATATATGAAGTATTCACAAATGGTCTGCATGTTGTTATGCATGGATTTTTTGATTCATATGAAAGGAGTAACATAAAATCAAATGCTTTTTTTTCTCGTTTGTTGAAATGGCTAGTCAACCTCTCATTGATTGTGCCCCTTGCTATTACTGTGCATGCGCTATGATTACAGAATATTATTGTAAATATACAGTGCAATGAAATTCAAAGAAAAGTCATAACATGCCATGCTAGTATTGTGAAAATCAGTTTCCATTGGGGATTCTAGGAAATTAAGAAGACAACAAAATGGAGAATTATTAGGGTCTTTAGAAATGTGTCTGAATGAAAATCACAAACCATTATTCATAGACAGCGTGTGTTTTAACTTAAGTTTATACTCCAAGGTAACAGAAAAGCACGACAAAAGGAAAATGAAACTCCTATTATGCTTTATATATATATATATATATATTCATTAGATGTACATTTGGCAACAAGTGACTGCATATTTAGTACTTTTATTGCAAATTGTTAGGAACCCTGGGAAAAAAAACAAGAACCACTGAAAATACCCCTTTTAAGTAGTCTTGCAAAAACTGACAGAAACTCCATAACTCTATACCAGCACTGTTCAGACCAAAACCGGAACCCAGTATTTAGGAATTGTGAGTAAGCAGCACTAAACACTGTGTCACCTTTCCATCCATAACTAAGAAAAACATAAAAACAATTTTTACATTTACTAAGCTCTCAATGGGGGATTAAAGTGTTCAGATCTGCTTTTCAGATATCTAGGGAATTACTTTATTCATATTCTCTTCATGATGATGATTAACTAAAAGTAAAGTCTGGTATGCAGTCCCTTCATTGATAATATTTAAATGTCCAATAATTTTTATTCATTCTCATTTCCATGCCCACCATGAGCTGGTAGTACAGTATACTCAATATGAAGTTTACACAGTAGGCTCAAGCTATGGATGAGATCAATGGTAGATTTTAGCAAACAAACTGGGGACACTCAAACAACATACAGTATATGCTTCCCTCTAAACGTTTTACAGTTACCACCAAAGGGAAATCACACTGATGTTTTTTGCCCAACTGGACCTTCTCTTTTGTTGTAGAAGACACTGGCATTTGCTGTTTACTATTTAAGGAAGTAGACGATTGCAGACCTGCAAGATGTCTGCTTCTAAAACTACAAACTCTGATGTGCATAACCTTTTGTTCAGTTGTACGTCTGGACCTTCATTCAAGACAGTAGTGGACACCTTTGTCTTCAGTTTTCGGCAATCTATCACTTCACAAAATCACAATAGACTGCTATGTCTCCTGAGAAAACTATTTTATGTTTAGCATTTTTTGCTGTTTCAAGCAGTAAGAGTATTTGCAATATCAGTAATGTCTTGGTTATATTTTATTGGTTATATTTTAAAGGATCACATTTCTATTCAAAAACAAATATTTCTAGGTTATTCCAAACTTATGAATGCCAGTGTGAATTCTACATTTCTTTAAAAAAAAATACAATATAAAACGTTTGTATAGGAAAAAAAGGGTCTGACATCACGATGCCTCATTGTGACATGAGACAATGAACAAGATGTCAATGCTGTGACCTGCTGCACTAAATGATGTCCCCCATGAACAAAACAGTAATTGCAAAATATTGATGCAGTGATGTCACTATCACAGTGATAAAAGTAATTCAAAACCATTAATAACAATGTAATGTTTCCATTGAGATAAAAATTGGAATTCATGACAGAATACATTTTATAGAAAATCATTAACACTTGTTATTGTCAGCAATAAATCATTCTGCTGGCAAATCCTGTCTTCGCATCCTTTCAGGTGGCAGATCCCTGTTAGTTAAAAAAATCAGTCAGCGTTCAAGCAAATTCTACTAAACTTTGCTTCCTTGTGCTTCAGATTCTGGATATTCTAAGACAGGTTCCTAAAATTGTAAATAAATAAGTTCAATATATAAAGAAACTAAGCTCCCACACAAGAGTCATATTAATTAACAATCACATTATCCTAAAGTCAAGATTCAGTGAACAGCTGGAACACACATATCAAATATCCTGGTGACACTGACCCCAAAATGTTATACGTACATCCACTCATCCGTCCATTATTGAACCTTTTTAATCAGTTGAGGGAAAATATACCTAGAGAAGGACTCATCCACACTCACAGAGAACCCACAAACCTATTTCAAATCCAACAAATAATACATGGTGGAATTCAAATCTAGTCTACTGAAGGCAGCAACGCCAACTATGGCATCACCAAGAGGCCTTGCTGTATATGTAATGTGGTTTATTTTACTAATTTTCCTAAAACATACCACATGAATAGGAGTATATTTTTGTCATCCATAAAACATGGAAATGATTAAATAAAAATAAACAAATAAACATAATTAAATAAAAAAAAATAACAATAAACTAAACTTAATTAGAGAATTCTATTTTCAATATTCATAGAACTTCTAAACCTGAGTGCAAGTGCCCTGCTTATCTACACATACAAACAGGGTTGGGTAGATCAATGCTACAGTATTTATACTTCCAATTGTTCCATTTCCTTCTGAGGACAGATCTTTGTATAAAAGGATCAATATGCAGTCTTTTTATAACTAGTAATTTAAATATATAGATTTTTATTAACCTGAACATGCATCTGATGCTAAAAAGGTGAAAAAATAAAATGTAGCAAATAATTACTATCATTTCTGTGGGGAGGAACTACTTCTTCCACCCTCTTCTTCCTCTCCTCATATAGAAAACACATGAAATACATGCTGTCGCAGTCATGTAATAACAGTATGAAGGTTCCGGTGCTGTTCTAATATAGCAATAAAAAACCTAAACTGAGTATTGTCTGGATCGAGCCTATTTCACTGAGCAGCAATGAAACAAAATTTGATATGAACCAAAAGCCAGTATGAAATTGTGGGAACAATGCAAAACTTCCCAAACACATGAAAATCAACCATGTGATGAATTAGGAGGAGTTAGGAGCAGATGAGAATGAGAAGACGCAGGCAAATAGCCCATATCTGGTGCAATAGCTGAAGCAAAGCGTTTTAAAGAGGCATGCTTTATCTAGGTATACCAATAACATTGTTATTTTAATTATTTGAATACAAAACAAGGGCAAAATATTACAGAAATAGACTGATTAATAGGATGATGCATAACAGTTTTTTTTATTTAATAGATCATATAAATTATCAATTTCTGAATGTGTTACATAATAGGATGATGCCCACCAACTCCAAGACCATATACGACGACAACAGTTTGCAGCTCCGACCCACGTTGACTGTTAATAGAGGCATGTTTCGCGGAGGTGAATCGCCATATGCGCGTGTTACGTTCCTTTAATAGATCATATAAACCGTGGTCGGGTGTCTTTATCAATTTCTGCAGTGTAATGAAATGTAGCATCTTCCACCCTTATGGAAGAACTGACAGGATTGACAGATTGATGCATTGCTAAGTATTTCTAAACCATACATTATATCATATAAAATGTTATTGTTTTAAAAGTGAATATCTCTGGTTGCTAATACCTTCATATGTTATCTTGAGTGAATTTAACTCTTATGCCAGTCATCACAATTGGATGTCACTTTCACCAAGTGATAGATAATGCATTTTTTAATTAAAATTCATATATGAATTAAATAACATGCATTTCAGGTTAAGTAATTGCCTGTGACACCATATGAGATACACTGCCTATATAACAACTATCTGTTCTATATGTAGTGTAGCTTATGTTTAACTTTTTTATTTTTCATAGATGATTCCCAAAGTGCTGCAGAGGTTACAAGAAGCCAATTCACCTAACCTCACTCTCCTTATTATAAGGCAGGAATGCTACTACTACACCATCATACCACCCCAAGCAGTAAACATTTGAAAGAAATGACACAAGGAGACTTTTAAAAGTATTGATATCAGGATACTTACATAGTGATGTCCATCATTTCCTGAAGCAAGACAGTGCAGTTAAACAGGCCAAGCTAATGTAGCCCAAGATCAGAAGCTGGATTGTGTGTCTCATAGTCCCAGATGGAAGTGGAGTATAATTTCTATAAGAATTCTAGTAGTACACTACACTTCTTCTTCTTTGTGTTTATGGCTAGTAGCACACAATTTAAATTGGAAGGCTGTATTTATGATATGTTTAAGTCAAGGCTAAGGCTAAAGGGGTGAAGCAACATTCTTTTATATACAAATCATATGTGGAATGGCCACTGCAGTTAAAAACAGCCATAAGCTAAGTCTTATTTGTCATATGTATAAATTGAAAACTACACAACTACCTTTATTTTCATTGTTAAAAAATGTGGCAAGACAGAATAAATTAAAAAGAAATCATTAAATCACTTCCATGTTATTATAAATTAACTCACTACAGCAAGAACATTAGCTGCAAGGCAGATACATTTTTAACATTTGTATATTAGAGGTTATCTTGTTAAATGGAAAATGATTTATATGAGATCAGCTCCATATGCACAAAAGACGGATGTGAAGCTGGGTGGTTAGTGAATTATACAGTAGTCCAGCAATGATAATATTGAGTAGGATTCCTGTCAGATTTGAAGAGGCACTTACTCCAGACTGAACAGAATTATGTCAAAATTACTAAAGTGTTTCAATAGAAACCAGAAGGTACAATATGAAGCCAAAACTAAAGAAATTCTCGCGTTGACTTAACAGATAACCCTTATCCATTCATCAGAAAGGCACAGGCCTGACTGTTCAATAATATTTGAATCACAGGCGTTTAGTGTGGGCTCTTGAGCATGTCTATTAAACATGACACAGGCATAGTGACAATTGGTATTATACTGTACTATCAAAGCCATGGTGTGATCGTAATATGTATGTTTATTCTTTTGGAGCTGTTAAGGTGACTTAAAAAACAAAATAAAAGAAACACTGATTCTTCATTTCATTCTAATTCAGTTTTGTCACTTAAAGTACCATGCCACACTGTAAGAGCGACACTTAGAAGTTAATGAAAATGTTAAATTCACAACACTGACCCGATAAACATATTTGGTTAGTTATTTAAGTGTTTAGCTTTGCATAGCTGCATAGATAATGGAAGGTTCTGTCTTATCCCATACAAGCTAACATTCCTGTCACTCTTATTATAATTTTGGTGCAACTGATGTGACCAGATGAGGGTGCTTTAAAGCAACTCCCATATCCTGAAAAGCGCCAGCACAGTCCTAAGGGTGAGGAAGATTATTTAATTAATATAAAATATAGAAAAGGGAGGCTGAAGATAAGGAGTACTATGGGAGAGTACACACTATGTAAAACAAAACACAAAAATAACAAACCCTAAGCCCCTATACCTGAGTAAAGGTAAGAATTCTCCTTCCTACCCTCCATCCTTCCCATTGCTCAGTATACTGGTCTCCTCTTACACCTCACATGGGGCCTCATGTATGAACGGTGCGTACACACAAAAATGTTGTGTAGGAACATTTCAATGTTCAAATCGCGATGTATAAAACCTAACCTTGGTGTAAAGCCACACACATTTCCACGGTAGCTCATACCCTGTCGTACGCAAGTGGTTTTGAAGACTGGCGGCACCCAGCGTCAAAGCAGTGCTACTGGTCATGTGTGGTTACCCTTTCTTTTTTTAGATCTACATCCCTGACGCGGCTTTATAAATACCCTGAAATGAACCACATATTGTTTATTAGTTTTAATGCATCTGATTAACCTGTAAGAATATAATGGTCCACAGAATGGTCAAACTATTCTAAATAGAATAGCTGCTTTAACGTTGTTACTCTCACCACACCTTGTTCTTCTTCTTTCAGCTGCTCCCGTTAGGGGTTGCCACAGCTGATCATCTTTTTCCATATTACTCTCACTGCACCACTCAAAGTATTTATATCACTGTATCTGAGTGTGAATCACAGCTGTACAGCAGCTGATCGGAAAGAGAATTATCGGGATACAGCATCAAGCACACGCTGCCTCAGCTATGTCGTCTATTGAATTGCTCTCATAAGGCAAATGCTTCAGAGCCTTTCCTGTGCAGACCTCGCAGTTCAGAAACAGTTTCATCCCAAAAACTCTAAACGCACTCAATCAGTCCATCGGGTACTCCTTGTAGAACTGTTTGTACTTGTAAGTACAACTATCTCACTGTAAACTTGTGATACAGTTATAATATTGCACAACCTGAGCCACTTTATAAAGCACGTATTTACATATGACAGTATCGTTTTTAAGATGAAATGCAGCAAAATATGTTTATTATATTATACAGGTAATACTTTAACTTCACTTAAATAATCTATTTCATTGAAGGTTATGCACAGAGCCACCATGTTCCCATGTTTAATAACATGTTTTAACTCCTATCATCATGAAAATTATATCACATATACATCTCAGTATTTTAATTATTCAGAAAGCTGTAATATAACGAATGTAATGGATTCTGTGTCCTGTCGGAGGAAGAGAAGGCCCGGAAGCACGTAGTGATTCACACACGTAGAGCACATAGAAGATCAAATACAAAACAAAGCATTTAACATGCTACTTTAGTTACGATGGGATTTGAGAAACTAGTAAATTAAATGATTTTAAGATGAAGTTTATGATGTTCTACTTTAATGACAAAATAAACTAAATTATTAAAGTGGAAATTTAGAGATTAAAGTTGACATTTCAAGCTTTTTTCCCATTGTGTGCCTATTTTTTTTCTCTGTACCCTAATAAACTTTCATATGACACTCAGACAGTGGGCTACGACTCGCCTTTGCATGGCGACTTTGATATGTGACAACTTCTTTTTTATTTCAGGTACTGTGCAACTTTGTGAACTTGAGCTTTCAAGTTTCTCTGACATGCTATGTCACTCGACCAACTTCCTTTTGTTCTTTATACCACTGTTTAAACCAACAAATAGTAAGTTTTTCCTTGTATCCACTTGGTATTCAATGAAGTTCTTCTATTTTCCCTCGTGCTTTTGTCATTGTCTTTTCACAGAAGGCTGCGTTTAAGGGCTATTTATATTGATTTGCATATTCAAAGAGGTGTAATTCTGGGAGGAGTCTGAGAGGGGACAGCAGGCGTGTGCACGTGCGTTACTTTTCACGCTGACCAGGATTTATGGCGTGAAAGAATGTGAAAGTTGGCGAATGCACAAATTTATGCATCAGGATTTTTTTGTGTGTAAGTGCATTTTCGCTTTTGTCCGCACGCCATGTTATAGTGTGAATTCTACACACTGAGTTATGCATGAGGCCCCTGGAGAGTATTTGGCTCAGTTCTTCTCCCAGCTCCAACCTCTTCTGACTGAGGAGATGGAGGCCCAGAAAAAGCTATGCTCAGGAATAACGTCTGTGCCATTCCAATCAGCCGGGCAGTACTTCAGGTTCAAACACTACATTTTTCCAGTAGCCTCTGTGGGAACCTCAGGCTGCCTTCTAATAGACGAGAAGAAAATAACTTCTTTTGAACTAGCATGGGGCAAAAAAACCTGTCAGCATGGCATCCTGGCTGGGGAAATGCAACTCTGCTGTGATGTGTACTGCTCAATAGTTACCCCCATTCTATTTGCTTCCCTTTACATAATAAAATAAGGCTTTGTTTTGTTTAATCAAGACCAAAATATAATGGCACAGTTTTCTGACTGTACTTAGTCATGTAATAACGTAGAAATATGATAACACAAACGTAATAAATATATAAAAGTCTAAAACCAATATGTAATAGGTACGTTTTTATGTATAATGAAATTTTCTCTTCAGTTTTTCGTGATTTGTTATTACTGTGAATTTCACCAAGTTTAAAACAAATTTATGCTGATGATAAAATACTCAAAGCTTAAAACTGTACCATCTCAGGTCTAGCTCATACCCATATACCCCATTCACACTCACACAAAAACCAGGTTCGAATTGCACATTTTCGAAGATGTGAGAGGAAAACCCACACAGACATGGAAGAAAATTCAATCTCCACACAATCAGTGTCTGGTTGCATAACTCAAATTCAAGATGGTACATTTGTGGAGTGGCAGAGCGACCAACTCAGCTCAAACTATGTAATCATTAAATAACTAAACTGAGTCAGTCTGTGAGTGAATGATTCCCTAAATTTCTAAACAAAAGCCTCTCCATCCTTGACCCCATTAAAATAAAAGATTTTTACCAGGACATACAATATTAGTGTTTCCATAACTCAATTCTATTCAGTTTATTTTTAAAGAGTGCTGTTCATTGAGTATGGGCTCAGAGCCCTGTCTACAAGCTCATTAAAATCTATGGACGCAAAACTCGACTTTTTCATTTATCAAATGCAAAAAGAAATGGTTTATGCACAAACAAATGTATAGGCGGGTGGACATAATGGTAATATAACCATGCACCTTTTAATTTCAAGCTTAGCTGCACATACTACTTTCCTACTGATGGCATTCTGGGCCCACTATTGTATCTGCTACTCTATATTCTGCATCAACACTGTACCTTCACAGATGGTAAAATAATAATAATTTTATATATAAACATGCACATGCACAATTAGTAATTTTAATCTGTTCAACATACAAATAAATTTTCTCCTGATAACACACAAGTATGGACATAGCAATATTATAAACCCACACTTTTTTATTTAGAAGCAAAGCTGCAGATAGTTCTGTATATTCTCCTTTCTATTAATAGAATTTTATGTATTGTTGGTTAAGTTGTTGTATACAGCAGGCAATATTAATATCGTTGTGGAATAGTTTTTGCGACACTAATGCTGTTAAATTATAAGAATTTGTAAAACAGTTCATGTGTATGCGAAGAAAGCTACATCTGTTTCTCTGCTCAACAGAACATGAATAACTAAAATTAATTAACCGATTCCACAGATACTGCAATGCACCAACATTACTACATTTATTCTTTTTTTAAGCTGTTCAATAAAATTAAGTGTCCTCAGGGTGTGCCCATTGTTGTAAAAAAATACTAAAAGAAGAATCATAAGCCATTGTTATGTGTGAAATTCAAACATTGCCATCCTTTATTTGCACCCACAGGCGGAGACTCCATGTACCTTCTTCAGACCACCGCAGCCGACTGAAGAACTGTAATAGAAAGCTCCCTTTATAATAAATATATTAGGTTCATTTACATCACACATTCCAATATATTTTCATTTTCACCAATCATCTTTAGATAAATGGTATACTCCAGAAAAACACCACTGAATTAAGTATTATGTAAAGTCCCAAATTATTTAAATATATAAAAAGTCCCAGTTATAAGAAATATGACTTATCATATTTAAATTGTTATCAGAGAATAAAACACAAAGTTATATGTTTAATACAATGTCATTTTTTTATCTAAAAGTACTGGTACTAATGTCAGGATGTCCTAGTTTAAAAGGCAGGCAATTTCAAGCACTTCTTTTCTTTTCCCATATTGAAATTTGACATTATGCTGGTGACCTAATACAAGTCACTTAGATTAAAAATGATGAAATTGTCTAAATATCTAAACTACTTATTAATAGCATTTTGCATAAGGGCACAGTAACACGATGCATAAAGCAGGAGCCAACGCTGAACAGAGAACACCACCCACCGAACAGACCACATTAAAAGAGCGAGTTAATCAAACCAACATATATTTGCAATGTGGTTGAAAGCTGGAAAACCAGGAGAAAAACATATGAAAATGAAATAACACATAAAGTTCACACAGAAACTGACTGAGCTGGGATGGAAATACAGTCTCCTGGAGCTGTGAAGAGAAGGACTAACCACTGCAATATCAACACAACCTATTATAATAAGAGTTCTCATCAAATAAAGATGTATTAATTTATTAAACACTAAACGTTTGATCAATCAAACTCTAGAGTTTATATGGTTTCTTTAAAAACAAAAATACTGATGTATTTTTAGTTTATGATTTTCAATAGAGTTAAAAATGGATAATACAATTTTCTAGAACCAATGCAAAAATTGAATTGTTTCATAAATAATTAAGCATTAAGTTATTATTACTGTTAAACAACAGTACTGATTTAAATTGAAGGACAGGCAAGCAAGTGGTGTCGTTTTGTGGGGGGCAGCAGAGGGTTTAGCCCCTGATCTACTACACCAAGCCCCTGATCTTTTGTAAGGAATGTACAAGAATAATATTGTTAAGCTTGTTAAGCCCCTGATCTTTTTAGCAATCCTATTTGATTGAGCCTTTAATCATAGCATGAAAGGCCACCCTGCTCTTAAAATTTATATATTGGACAGACAATCCTGCAATTTCAAGAGGGACACCCCCCTCAAACAATGCACTATTAGATCTTGCAAACATCACAGATGGGGCTGAGACCCTGATCTCTCTGTAAATCCTAACAACATAACTAAAGCAGGCATACAAATAAACGTTACTAAAAATATTATTGAAAGATGCCAAAGTCCACGCCTAGAAGCCCACAATAGGACAACACTTTTCTAGTAATCAAACCATTAATCAATGATTAATTAATTCATACTTATAAATAAATGCTCTTAGGAATTAGATTTTCTCAGTTGCTGTACTGAAATATAATTTCTAGAGTAAATTGTATGTTTTTATCTGTTTGATATTTTCTGAGTTATTTACTTCCATTCTGCTCTGTTTTAAGGTTAACTTACAAAAATGATCATAACATACATAACATTCTCAAAATTGATCACCCAAATTCAGGGTCATAATGGGTGTGATATCTTACTATGGTAGCATCTGGTGCACTCACCCCTTCACACACACATCTATCCCCCACACTGGGCCAATTGAAATCTGACAATTAACCAAAAAACATGTCTTTGAAATGTGGATACAATGTTTTTTGTAGGCAGTTGGATATTTAACGCATTAAGACAAGGGGCTGCATTAGCACATTTCTTTTATTTTTATTACATGCAATTTTAAAATTATATTTAGTCACATTTACTCTATAATGTAAGGCGCTATAACTTTTCAATGCTCAACTGTATAAACAGTGGCAGCACTTCTTCATGTGCTCAGACACTTCAGATATGCTTCAGAATGTGTGTCTAGTATGTAAGGGCCCCTTGTGCATGGTTTGCATTTATGGAAAGATTTAAACGTCTTAGTGGTCTGTTTTTGTGCTACTTTTCTGGACAACTGTTACATTAATGCAAGGTTTATTTACTATTTATAAAAGACCACATTAATGTTCTTCTTTTTGAATGTTTATTTAATATTTATTTTAATATATTTATGCACAACTTATTTATTTAATATTTAATGACATCTATAACATTTCACTGTAATCCATCAATAACAGTATTTTTTCTTCATTGCTGTAAAAAACATTGACCAGATTTAAACTTGTTACTTTTTATTACTTACAAAACTTTACTCTTACCTTTTACGAAAGATTACACTACTTCAAGTATTTTATTCTTTTCATAAATATAAAGATTTTAATGCCTACAGAATTGCAGTTTAAATATTTTTTTTTAAGTTACATTATTTGTATTGGGTATCGAAAATTATATTGGATTTAAATCCTTTTTTTAGTATCGTATCAAAGTTTGAAATATTGGTATTATAACAACCCTATTAAGAATACAATACCGCATAAAGAATGGATATAGATAGATAGATAGATAGATAGATAGATAGATAGATAGATAGATAGATAGATAGATAGATAGATACTTTATATCACAGCCTTAAATGTTCTATCTGACAAGCCAAAATACGTTTAGTGGAGCATTATTTGGGCTTTTTATATTTAAGGGGCATGTTTGCCAGTTAAGTAAAAGTTAGGTGGATGGCATTGCCCTCTCTGCTTTAGAAAGTTTATGAAGTTACAATATCTATACACTATAATGGACTATTGTAATGTACTCCTCATCGGGATATCCAAGAAAAGCCTTCAAAAGCTCCAACAAATTCAAAATAGTGCTGCAAGGATCCTGACGAGGGTGCAGAAATATGAGCATATTTCACCAATCCTTTGATCACTTCATTGGCTCCCTACTCCACGATATCTTAAGGAACTCCTTATACTACAATCCACTACAAGAAACCTAATTTGCAAATACCTACCACCTTCGCCCCCCTGTGACCAAACTTCATACAATGGGTGACCGAGCCTTTGCAGTCGCTGCTCCACGGCTGAACCTGAGAACACAGCCGATTGTGGGCTGTTTTAAAAAACTGCTTAAGACTTTTCTGTTTAGGAAAGCATATTAACAAGAATGCCACTAATTATTGTTGTTTTATCTCTTTTTTTTTTATCTTGTTTTGTCTTTGTTCATTTTTTATGTAGCACTTTGAGATTTACTACTAATGTAAAGTGCCTTATAAATAAAATGAATTATTATTATAAAAATTATTAATGTCAGGTGTCTGTATGAGTTACAGGTACAGGTATAAGACATACTGGGTTTCTCTATTTACAACTTCTAGAATTAGACTTTTAGGATAATTAATCAGCCCCAACTTAGGGGTCGGTGGCATTCCCGCCACTATAAAGAAAAAACTCAGATTGTTCCAGTGTGGTGCTGAGGTGTCACCCTCTGAACTCAGGTCCCAATCCAGGTGGTTCGTTGTGTGGTGGTGCAGTTACTCGCTATCTGCGTATGCTTCTAACCTCCTCTTACTCATTCTCCAACTGGATTCCTACAGCGGCTAAATTGGTCAAGTATTTGAAAGGCATGTTTATATTGTATGGCTTATCTAAATTTGTCCTTGAGTGTCTGGAAAATGTTACAATAGGTTACAATAAAAATCAGACTGTATTACAATAAAATTCAGACTGTATCAGTCTTTCCTCTTCCTAGGTATAATCAGAAAATTATGTAATGAAAAAAAACATCAGATATAGCTTGAGAAAAAACAGTACTTATGGCTATTCCTGAGGTAAATGTTAAGGATCAGGATCTACAGAAGGCTTTTATATTTCGTAAAATTGCTGAGTTGACCCCTGTTGAGTAAATTTTATCCTTTCCAATTTCAGATAACACAGCACATCCCTAACACAGTGTGAAGCAAAAGAAAAATGTAGGATTCTTCCAATTTAGCAAAATTAGGCAGTATGCTATCAGTATGACAAAGGCATTGAGACACCAAGGGCATCCAACAGTGGATTAAAAATAGGGTGCCAGCAGGGGCAATGCCAGAGCACATGCCTGAAGAAAGCAGACACTTGGTTGCAACTCTCACAGGCTGGGTATAAAGATGAGTACATTTTAAAGAGTATGTGCTTGGTGAGATAAATATGATGTACAATTCCAAAATGAATAAGCACACATTGAGGAAGAGTGTGCTCTTAGCAGAGTGACTTGTCTCTCTTTATTGTGCAATATGATTGTCAAATCTTACCAGAACTGTTTGCTGAGATCCACAGGTGAGGGGAAGAGGAATGTAGTAATGTCTTTAAATTACTGTAGTTTTGACACTGCTTCTTTCCCTGTGGAGTTTTCGCAGTAGTGTCAGGATCCTATTTAAGCTTCTTCTGGCAAGTTTTAAATATTTTTTCCTTGTTGCAGTTTCTTGGAATTAATTTTCTTTATTTCTGATGTTCTTTTTCATTTCATTAGGTTTCATGTGATTTAGTGCCCACATTGCAATGATTTGTAGTGCTACCTTCCTATTTTAGGGTGAAGCATCAATTTGTAACATAGCAGATGCCGCGTTATTTAAGAACAAGAGGTCAGCATTCTTCTGATCTTCATGACCAATAAAGATACATACACTCTGTATGTTACCTGGAAATTTTTTCAAATAAAGATTCCAAATAAAGATATCTAACTCTGCAAGTTCTTGGAAATCTTGCTGCCCATTTAACATTTATTATTTCTGGTTAGCGATCTTAAACCTCTGCCCCTGGGTTCACTACCAGTGAACGCTGGCCTTAAAAAGTGTCTCTACAAACAGGATGGAGAGGAAAGTGAAGCATAGTGGGAAAAAATATTCAAGCTGCTCAAATGACATCATAGAGGGGCATAAAAATCTTTAAAAGTCACAATAATAATGTAGTATAACAATATTATAAAAATTAAACTCCAAAAGCAATTAAGGGGAAAATGAATGATATGATGTTAAAAGTGCTAATGACAACAAAGTGTCACCTAGAGTGATAACACACTCTCTTTGAGTTTTGAGATACTAGTTTTCTTATATAGCTATAATAATTAGTAAAGTAAATTGTACACCAAGAAGCAAACAGAGTGGATAAAACAGTAGCCTTCTTTTTCATAACGGAATAAACTAAGCATTAGATGACACATCTTAAAATGCCAGCAGTATAACTGCAGATATGGTAGTGCCAAGTCCTATCAAAACATGGAGCCGTTTTATGTATTTCTGTATCAGGGCTTGCGGCTCAACTGAAAGAGGACATTTTTCAATATTAGAATGCCAATATTAGAAAACTGATTTCTTAAGTAGAAATTGATGAAGTGATGAACAATCTGGAACAAGAGGCTTGGGTATCATTTAAAGAAACAATTTCTTTTTTTTAGGTAACCAATCAATAAAGATCCAAATTACACAGAAATTGTGGAAAAATAATTAGTTAAATTTAAGGAATTGAGTTGCAACATGAGTCTCAAAGTTCACTTTTTGGATTTAGATTTGAAAGTTTTTCCTGAAACTCTTGGAGCAGTGCGTGAAGAAGAGGATGAAAGATTCCATCAAGGACATGGAAAGAAGGTACTAGAGACATTGATGTCAGTATAATGGTGGACTACTGCTGGATGACTCATAGGAGTGCACAAGAAAAAAAATGTCCAAGCGACTGGCCAACAAATAAAGTTTTCAATTAAAAAAAACAAAAAGTAAAAAAAAAGTAGAGCAGCTAAATGTAGGCCAATGAATGTGTATTGTTGTTTTCTTTATATATATACTAGCAAAATACAGCCGCTAGAGCTAAATACTGCCTTAAAATTTTTATTAAGAAGAAAACCTTTTTAAACTGAGGGAAAATATACCAATAATTATTTCTTAAGGATCTCTTTGTATACCACATTGTGAGTTCTGCCCTCTGGTTGTAATATGACCAAGCTGTGCGCTGAGCTTACTCTTGAGCATGCAACAAACAGTTGGCCATGTGAACAGTAATCTTGTTTCAAATCTCAAATCTGCTGTCATAATCGGTTTGAGTTTCATGGTTTGTTTCAATTACGACAGTATTTGTAGGACTTGTGTTGAAGAGACATTCAGCATCTGTCAAGCGTTGTAAGTATACAACCGGTTTCATCGATAACTTCACATCCAGCTTTTGAGAGTTTAAACATTCATAAACATCAAAGTGTCCACTACTGAAATCGTCACCTGTCAATCTAAGATGTTTAAGAGGCATAGGCGGTTGTCGAAAGGTGTAAAATATTTGGCCATTTCGGTACACTTGAAAGCGACAACCGAACAATTCAGCGGCAGCCATCAACTCACATGCAGATCCATAGGTGAAGGGCTTAAGCATTTCACTCTTATAGTGCTCCTGTGTAGTATAATTATCTCCTGTACCGTCATCAGTCCACACCTTGAACCTGTCCCAGTCATTCAATACATAAGACACAATGTTCCTCAAGAGTGAGCCTGATATGGCCGTGCAATATGTAACAAAGAGAATGGAAAAGGTAGATGCCATCTCCGGGCATGGAAACCACTCGATAAGTGACAGTTCTTTGATCGATGGTGATCACCTCGATAGACATGTTAATGGGGGAACGGTTGGAATGATAAAGGAAATGGGTACCTGAACAATGTAAAGTAAGTCTAAAATACCTACACAATAACTATAATCGTAATAAATGAACAATAAAACAGCGGAGAAGCCGTGGATTAAATAAAAAGGCTGTAGTTAT
This sequence comes from Polypterus senegalus, assembly GCF_016835505.1. Taxonomy (NCBI): domain Eukaryota; kingdom Metazoa; phylum Chordata; class Cladistia; order Polypteriformes; family Polypteridae; genus Polypterus; species Polypterus senegalus. Next base: position 89,360,810 of record NC_053167.1, on the reverse strand, counting down.
CAGCAGGGAGACGTGAATCCCGTGAATGTAGAGACCGGAGTGACGGACGGCCTTATATAGGCAGGCAAGCAACGGGAATGAGGGAATGTAGAGACCGGAGCAATGGACGGCCTTATATAGGCAGGCAGCCATACCACCGAAATAAGTACCAAATTTCAGCCTTCTACCTACACGGGAATTTGGAAAATTAGTGACGTTGGAAAGTTCAATATGGTGGCTGACAGTGGCGTCATACCACCGAAATAAGTACATACATTGGTTTCGATTAGCGCAGGGAAGCCACCTACCAAATTTCGTGAAGATGGGGCCATAAATAAGAAAGTTCAACATGGCGGACGCGGTTGTCGTGGACCATTATGACCGTTATGCGTAGAATTTCAAAATGAAACCTGCTTAACTTTTGTAAGTAAGCTGTAAGGAATAAGCTTGCCAAATTTCAGCCTTCTACCTACACGGGAAGTTGGAGAATTAGTGATGAGTGAGTGAGTGAGTGAGTGAGGGCTTTGCCTTTTATTAGTATAGATAGATATATACATATATATATATATGTTTAAAAATATTAAACTGAAAAATGTTGAATTGATTTAGAACAATATTGGTAGGTAGGAAAGTTGTTAAATTGTAATAAAATTTCTATTCAATATTGTACTAAAATGTAACATAATGGAAACATTCTAATTACATTTTATTTGTGTTTATGAATGCAAATAAAAATAACTTCACAATTAAAACTTTTTTATGAATTTAATTTTGCAGACCTGTGTAGCTGAATTGAAGGTTACAATATTGGGACCAACCTTCCAATGTATGTAATGCAATACATAAGTAATTTCACTTAATTCTGTCAAATGCATTTTCTGTACCTAGAGAAACAGAAACCAAAAATTTTGTCTGACGTTGATGAGGGATTTTAAAACATTTAACAACTGACGTAGGTTAAAGAAGAAATGTCTCTCCTTAATAAATCACTTCCGTTTATGTGAAATGATAAACAGTGCAAAAATCTCCAAGACAAATAAGGAAGACTTAGGCTAAAATATTGGTGTTGATGATTAAAAGGTAAATGCATCAGTAAAATGTTTCTTAACACATAGATGATGAGGCTTTGAGAAGTGGCTTAAATGCTTTGAATAGAACTATTAATACTATCAAAGCAATGACAGGAAAATGGGGCTAGCTTGTGGTAAATGTTTATACAATTCTGAGAGTTAAAGGATTTTCCAATAAAATTAAAAGCCGCTGAACACCACCCTATACAGAAACATCAATGTGGGTCAGTTTTAGCTCTGTACCATGTCACCCTGATTGGCTCGTGATTTGCTTTGCAATTGTGCACACAGTGATACTAAATTGTTTGCTGTTAGAAGCTCAGGAGTCAAATATTCAATACAGGCATCTGAGAATCCACCTATAAATATTGATTAAAATGAGGAACTGAGCACAGCTTTCTTACTTTAGATCAGCGCCTTCATGCTGCCTAAAACAAAGTGACCTAAGGAATGTTTCCTAGCGTGAAAATATTTCATTAAAAATACATTATTATGACTATCTGCGGTGGGCTGGCGCCCTGCCCGGGGTTTGTTCCCCGCCTTGCGCCCTGTGTTGGCTGGGATTGGCTCCAGCAGACCCCCGTGACCCTGTAGTTAGGATATAGTGGGTTGGATAATGGATGGATGGATGGATTATGACTATGTAAAGTTTGAAAAATTAAAATACTCACTCCCAAACGTTCTTGATAGAATAAACAAGTCTGTTTTTTTAGTGCAGTTTGTGAAATATATTTTATTCTTTGATTTGGGATCCATTCTATTAAAAAAAACGAATATAACAAAAGGTTTAAAAGAGATTAATAGTAGGCTGCCCAGCAAACTGGAAGTAGCCAGAATCACTATTAATTAACTTGGAAACTGCATTCTACGATAAGCGTATTCTCTTATTACAGTAATAGAATGGTATTAGATGTCTCATATCCTGAATGATGCCTGTAAGGTCATTACTGTGATTATACACCAGCACGCAGCTCAGAAATTGTGTGCCCTCATATAATGAGATAAAACATGGTTATACTCAAATAAACGCTCTTCAAGAAAAGATCTGCATTTATAAATTTTGCTAAAAACTTTCTTGTAACTCATCTAATGTCTGATATGTTATCTGATATGACATGGGTGGTAATCTAAATAATAACTTTATATAAAAATTTAAATTGTTGGGTCACATTATGATTTTTACATTAATTATTTCAAGAAGAGAATATTGTGCAAGCCTCCCTTCTAGAGGTTTATATTATACAGAACCACAGGAATGGAAGCCATGCCATAGAGAGTTAAGACTATAAAAGATAACAAATTAGATATAGCGCATCTCATAGTGTATACTGAAATAAAACATACCCACAGAAGCACATTCCTTAATTAAAGCAATTTCTGGACAGCTTATAAATCAAAAATACACTTTTGTAGACTATGCACACTAACATATTCAAAACTCTGTTAATAATCAGTGTTAGTAATCAATGGGTGTGCGATATACAGTATATATAAAACAAGAAAGAGAAGAGATAAATTGAGCCACGAATCAAAAAATAGTCTTTTATTCCTGAGCTTTCAATACCTACTAGGTGTCATCATCAGAGTGAAATGATTAGACCAACAGGAATCATAGGCAATATATCAAATGGCTGTAAAAGGGGTGGATTAGTAAGGTGGGTTTGGGGTGTATTTGTCTTAAAGTCTTATTTTACTATTTGGATGTTCTTCTTAAGCCTTCATATGCTAGGTTGAAGTACAAATGTCTGTTAATGGCGTTTTCATTTGATAGCAACGATTCAGCCATCTCTCTCTGCCACTCTTAGTATTAGCACTGAATTTTACTTGCACCATGTCCCAGTTAAGTGTGTGTCTGGTTGAACTTGTATGTGCATCTATCAGAAGCCATGGGTTTTTTCTTCTGACAGCATTGTGATGCTCCTGTATACGTGTTTGTGAGTCTTTTAGATGTTTGTCCCACTTATTCAGCTGGGCATATTATTGCATTTTGTGTTTCTGCTGCAGATTCCTTGCTTTAGACATTAAAAAGAACTATCCACAGAGTATTTAATGGTTAATGTGCCACTTTAATGCCTAATCTGGAGTGGATGTTCACTATGGTTTCAGATCTGCCATGGTGATAAGGAAGACAGCACGGGTAGAATGGCAGAACACATTGGAGCCAATTGTTTGCTGAGGTCTGGGGTGTCTCCTTACGTAAGCACTGTTTGATAAATGTTTTGGAGTAGCAGTTTGATGTAAACAGATGGAACAGATAGCGCCTTTCATTCTTTTTGGTTCCTTTGTATTACAGGATGTGTATATCCTTTTGAACAGTCTTAACACACCTCTGTTTATGTGATAAGGGGTAATTGCTACCAAAGTGTAATATTTTGTCCGCATAACATTCTTTGCAATAAACACTTGTAGTCAAAGTGGCGTTGTTCCCTCTTTCAATGGAGATGTCCAGGAAGCTGAGGCATCCATTCATTTCTCTTTCCATTCTGAACTGAACTGCAGGAAATACTGAGGTGATGTGGCTGTGGAATTCATTCAGCTGGTTACTTTTTAATGTGAGAAATGTTACATCGACATAGCATATCCATCTAGCTGAATGGAAGAACTGGGGGAAAGAGCATCTCCGAGGCACTACCTCCCCTGGGATGCTAGAGGGCATCCCTCCTGGGTGGCTGTGGCACCATGGACTCCTGCAGAGCATGCTGGGACTTGCAGTTTGACACAGCCCTGTTGGGTTCTGTGAGGCCCGCCGGGGGAGTTGCAGAGACCTATAATGGACTTCTAACACACCTGGGAGTGATTGCAGGTAATACTGATGAGCCACCTGGAATACTCCGAGGAGTAAAGTAAAAGGAGCCACCTCACTCACATCGAGGAGCCAAAGTCGGGAGGAGGTGGGCAAAGCTTGCCTGAGAGGGAGTGGAGGTGGAAAGATGGAAAAAGAGAGGAAGAGAATAGAAGAAAAGCAAAGGACTGAGATTTATACTGTGCTTAGGTACTGTGCTGTAGGGAGCAGAGTAAAGCACTCCCCATCTTTAAATAAACCATGTGTGTTGGACTAGAACTTGTGTCTACCTGTCTGTGTAGAATTAGGGCAGCTGTACGCACTCTGGTGGTCCACAATATATTATATATATATATATTGGATATATAAAATGTATATACAGTATAAAATCAAATACCAGTCTAGGGAAGATAAAAATGCAATTAAATCCAAAGAAGTGCCACAACCCAATGTTAAGCATAAGGCAGCAATTAGCCTTGGAACAGTTGCGAGACCATAGAGGACATATTCACTGCCATATCCTCTCTCATCTGCACAGTCGCCAAAGAAAGATTCCAGCTAATCTGACCTGCACCTATCTGGAAATGGACATGAAACAAGAATACATAGGAAGAATAGGAAAATCTGACAGGAATTGGCCAGACTCAAAAATGAAACCCAGGCCCCTGTGGACAAGTAAAAAAATTATGACTATATATAGTACTATACCTTCATTTAAAAAAATGGCATTTTGTACTTAAAACAAACCATTGCAGGAATAAATACATGAATGTACTTTACACACACACATTATATAGTATATACATACTTGAAGACCACTGACTGAAATTATTATAGCTTAATTTTTTTGATTTTAGGGCATACTGAAACACTTGATTTTTTTCTGCAGTATCTGCTAACAATAATTCCTGAATCTCTGATGGTCACATTTTACTTTTAAAAATTTTAATCACATTAAAAAAGAAACATAAATTTGCAATAAACAGTATGGGTTTGTTCATTATAATTACAGTAAGTGTCCTCACTATGAAAGCCCTTAGGAAAATGAGTCTTATCAACAAAAATAAATTACTGGCCTATTTCCAGTAAATAAATTTTTAATGACAAAATTAAATCAATATCAAGTGTCTAGGAAGTATATGATTCAGAAAGCTATAAATATTGGTCACTTTGCTCCCTTTTGGCTATAACTCCCTAAAACCCCTGACCATGACAAGTAGATTAAGCCATTCATAGCATGGAGTTGTAACAAAATAATTCATTTGGCACTATGTAACTCCTTATGCTCTTATCCATGGGTATTTTTCCGTTTTATTTACTTCTCTACTGTCTCATTCTAAAATACAACTGAGAATCACCTTCCAGGTTCTTCAGAGTTGGTAATACCACTCCGGGATGACAGGGGGTGATGTTGCTAACCTTGTCACCTGCTTTTGCCTCCACAGCTCAGAGAAGACATCAAGTGAAGGCAACTAACTCTGCCCCTTCCAGGCCAAGCCCTATAACAGTTCAAGACAGCTAGAGGACAGAGCTTCTCAAAGTCAGACCCGTCGAACTGAGCAGCATTTGTAGAACAAGAGAAGGCCATACCTGTATTTCTGTTATCTGATACTAGGGTGTGTTCCTGCCTTGCTCCTTATGCTAGTTAGGATAGGCTCCAGCCCTCCCTGGGAGCCTGGTCTACATTAAGAGGTTTGAAAATGATATGTTATAAATAATATCGAAAATCCTTCAGAAACTTCCAAAAATTAAATGCACCTTCTAGAACACCTAGATACAGCTCTAGGAAACCTAGTATCTGCGGTGGGCTGGCACCCTGCCCGGGGTTTGTTTCCTGCCTTGCGCCCTGTGTTGGCTGGGATTGGTTCCAGCAGACCTCCATGACTCTATCTGTCCACTTTTCATGAGAGAACTACTTAACAGATTTAGATTGGGTTTTTTTCTGTAATTTGCTTGAACATACCAGATGATTCTGCAACTTCTCTCATTGCACTCAGAATCATAGTTCGCTTGCAGAAGCAATATATTCATGCTAATCTGAGACAGAGGCTGTGGGACAAGGGGAAGGGGAAGCGTGACATCGAGTGGGGAATCAGTCTACTTCTGGATTTTGGAGTGTAACTTGCCACCACTTTGCTAGTGATCTTTTTGTTTATTGATTTTTAAAGTTTATCCTGGGACAGATCGGTGGGGAACGGCTAGTATATATATATTGAATCTTTTAAATGAGGTCAGTGAGACATGTGTTTAATAACTTTGTACCATAATTTAGGATAGGTACAGTATCTCTGATTGGAATTTCAGCGCAGACAAAACGATCTACATCATCAGCAGTTAATAATTGTTTTTGCAAAGTAACCAATAAATGCATGTGAGGTAAACTCCGTTTTTGAAATTCTCTTGACTTAAACTTCAAAGCCTTACAATGTTTACATACTTCTGACATATCACCTTTATCCATATATTCCTTTTCCTTTTCATTATTTCTCCAAGTAATAATTTCTCTTTCTTTGCGCTAATGCTGTGTTTACTTTCTTTGTTTTGACACTGTCGTTTTTTTCTGTTTTTATATTCTGTATCTTGCTCTGCATGTGTTTCGTGCCACGTTTCTTTTGAGTCTTTTGAATTCCAGTCTTCATTATCTCTAACCTGCTCTGCATGTGTTTTTTGTTTTTTAACCTCTTTATGACGTTTTACTTTGTTTTCTACTCTGTCTTTTATTTCTGACCTCGCTTTATCCTGCTTTTTTTTCAATGACACCTGTTCCATGGTGATTATTTTCCCTTTTTCGAGTAATAATTTCTGTTTGTTTGCGCTATTGTGATCTTTATTTATTTTGTCTTTATACTTTCTAATTTGCCTACTTTCATATTCTTTAACTTTCTCCACATGTGTATCGCACCATTTTTTTCAGCCTTTCGAATTCCACTGCTTTCATAATCTCTAGCCTGCTCTGCATGTGTATAGTGCTAACATCAGGATTGGACGTGCTTTTTTTTCAATTCCACTTGTTCCGGGCTGATAATTACTTTCCTTATTTTCTGAATTTGCACCTAGATTATTCTTTTTCTTTTTTGTCTCTCCAACACTTTTGAGGCTCTTTTCTCCACGCTGCTTTCTTTGCTTAGCCGTCTACGTTTCATTTATAACGTATTGTCCTTATTCGCTTTATATGCGCTGTGAGTCCTGGATCTGTGTGTGCTCAAAGCCAAAACACTACTGTGTGTGTTGCTGAGAGTCATGCTCTTATTTGATATTTGGTTGTAAGTAGGGCATGTCTTCCAAGAATCTCATGTTCTACATCATCGTGAGACAGTCCTGGATCAATCTCTTGGCACAAAGTCTCATGTTTAAGGTCCCTGCGAGACGATCCGTGGCCTCACGGGTCTTTTAAGTGTCTTCCATGATCTTCCCGTGAAGATCACGTCTCGTCACCCTAGTGTTTCTTTCCAGGATTTTTAGATAGCCCTGCCACAGACAGACACGACACCAATGTCCAAAACACACACTGTTTATTTAACGCTATTTACAATTGGTTCCACCAGTTCCCTCACAATTCCTCAGTCTTAACTCTCTTCAGCCGCCTCCACTCCTCTCTCATGGGAGTGAGGCGGCCCCTTTAATCATGCCCCAGATGTGCTCAAGGTGCTCAGTGATCGTCTTCCGGCAGTACTTCCTGGTGTGGCGGAAGTGCTGCCCTTGTACCCAGAAGCACTCCGGGTGTACACAGTTCCTGGAGTGGCAGCACTATATGGTGTGGCGGAAGTGCTGTCCTCCAGGGCTCAGAAACCATCCAGGCAGCACCTTGGTTGGGCCACGGGCCCCCACAGGGTTGAGCTTCCCAGCTCCGTATCCGTGGCCCTTGATGGAAATCAGGGGGGCTGCCCTCTTCTGTCCAGGGAAGATATTGCCCCTTTCCCGGTCCTTCCCTGATCCAGGTGTCCTGGTGGGGCAAGGGGTCTGGTCATCTGCCACAATATATATATAAAATGTCTGGAAACAACAATGAGTGAATTTTGCTCAAAATCGTGTGTGAACAATTAGAAAGCTCACTGAGTGTCACATTTCTAAACAAATCCAACATCTCATGACGCAAGGGAAAACCTTTCTGTAGCATTAGATTATATATTGCCATTCAAAGGCATGAATGGTAAACATGAGTGATATGTTGTCGCAGGTGTTGTGTACACTTCCTGTTATGTAGTTACAACAACAGTATAGGAGTTGATGTAAGCTTGAAAGACCTGGCAGTTATATTCATGAAAATATGAACGGCAAAATATACATTTGAAATAAACAGAGTGTCACACTCCGATTTAAGGACTGTTGTTTAGAGAGCTGATAATGAAGAGGGACAGGAGATGCAGATTTTAGTACTTAAAACATCTGAAACAACAAATCTGCCTAATAACACCGGTAGATGCACAGATGAAGCTGCAGAACATCCACCATCTAACTGCATGTCTAAAACGAATAACTGAATACATTTAATATTACTGTCTAATTGGAATGCAAACATGCCATGACAAAATAGCCACAGCGTTTCAACATGTTGTATATCCACAAACCTTAATTCTACTCTAAATTATGTTTTCTGTTATTATGTCATATAGTGAAGCAAAAGTTAATGACAGAAAGATATCGTAGAAGACAGAGGTACTTCTCAAGCGTGTGGAGCCCATTAGCTGTGGTGGTCTATGTGTGTGTGCACGTGTGTCTGTCGCTCTGTCTCAACTGATGCCACGCTCATTACAACATACAAATACTTTAACATACACAGACTACAGGAATTGGGAACGGGTGTTATAGGAAGAAGCCCCGTTGGTGTAGCCTCTGCAGTGCAGAATTTCACTCCTATTCACTACACACTTTTTAACAGGTTGTCCAAAGATGTGGAACCTCGTTTGAGAATCACAGCTGGCCCCGCAACACTATAGAAAACTTAACAAAAAATAAAGTCACAACTTTCTCAAATATTCAGTACTTAGGTTATTGCCAGCAGATGGAAAATGAATGCATTTTTAAGCCCAGCACCTTTTTTTACAGATAATTTGATAAAATACACTATAAAATGTAATTGTTACAATATAGAGCGAATGAAACAAACTCAGTATGCAGTGTAAGATTGTAGACATAAAATGTAAACCTTTCGGTATAGAATGAATATTAATTTTAAGAATGATTTACATATAAAAAGGCAACTTATACAAGAGTATTTAAACCTGATTCAAATTTATCTTCATAATAATGTGCTGATTATCTATTTGCACAGAGACAGATTGGTGCTTGCCCTTGATGCTCTTGGCTACTGTACATCATACATAAAAAGCAAAGTGATCTGCTGTAGTGTGCAGAAAACCACAAACCACAGACAATTATATAATCATTGAATAGTGTAAAACCATAAAAACAAGCACGTACAATGTTCCATCACTGTATCATGTTGTTAGGTATTTTCCAAAAAGAAGCACATTCACCAGTTCATTGATTCATCCACCATTTTCTCTAGTTCAGAGCTGTTTGGTACTCAGATGCTACTCTGTTAGCAGGGAGCACTTAAGTAGGAAACCATTCTAGATGGGACTCCAGTCCATCTTACCACACACTCCCATATAAACCTATATACTCGGACAATTTAGAGTTGCCTGTTTTTGTGATGTGGGAGGAAAATGGAAGACTTGGAGAGATCCATTGCAGCAAAAGTAAGAATGTGCAGTCTGTACAGAGACAGAGACCTGATCCCTAATGATGTGTGGCAGCAGTGCAAATCACTTAACCATCATTCTACCTCAACGGAGATGCATTTCTTTCTAATCAAATTTGACTGACACTCACTTCACAGGTGCAGCTTTAATAAAATGACTAATTTGTTAGTAAACAGCAGTTTGTTTGAATTCCATTTCCCTGAGAAGAGGCGATTATTATTTAGGGCAGACATATATACAAAGCAAAGCTAAGAAAATGACACAAAAGAAGCTGAAACTTGGCACATAAACAACTGACTGCCTGGCTTCAAAATGTAAGAAACAAGACTTGGAGCGTGACATTCAGTTAATGCAGGAGGTGGGGAGCGGTGGGATGAGAGGAAAAAGCAGGAAGGAAGGTTCGTTGAATTTTGATGACACTCCTCAAAATGCAACCCATAAACAGCTAAAAGACGCTCCTCAATGTGGCCACAGTTCTACAGACACACACAGACCTCTTATATTCTACTTTAAGTTTGTGATTTGTAAACTGGGCGCTAAGGAGCCACCTGCTCTGACTCTTTTCATCGCAGTTTTGAGTTTTTTATGTGCCAAGTTTCAACCACTTTAGTCTATCTGAATGTTTTGCACATGGCCAGATATTGGTCTATTTGAAATGTGCTTCACTATTTTTATGCATTCACTTAAAAATAAATGTTATCAATTTGTCCCAATATTACTCATTTTTGCAAATGGCCTTTATGGTTTTGACAAATGAAACATACGTTGTGCCAGAATCCATTATTTTAACAATCTCTATATGGCAGTTATTTTGACACAAGTAACAGGAGGCCTGTTACCTCTGCTTGCTATGCAGCTGGTCAGTGCAGAATTTGCCATCTCTAGACTGCCAGCAAAACAGCAAGTGGCACAAAAACAAGATCATTACTCTGGCTAGTGTGTGTCCTGAGACAGCTGTGTGGTTCTGCTGATCACCTGGTGACAGCTACTTTTATAGGTGCTTTACATTAACAGAATAATGGAGGAGGAATGGTGCCAGCAGGGTGTCACTCATGGCTTGGCTGTATACATCACATAAATAGTATTTAAGAGAATCGGTGCTTCACTGGATTGTGAAATGTCATCAGAGTCGTCTGAGTGACAGGCGGATCATTTATCAGCCTAGTGAAGAGCACTTGTATCTGCAGGCATCAGCCTGCGGATCAGTTTATGTCTGAGAGACCTCTTCACACAGCTGATGACACAGACTGAGATTTGCAACAACAGACACTGTGTTTATGAGCTTTCCTCTTTAAAATCCATTGTCTATGCCCGAGGTTAGAAATGTTGCTCTTGGAGGGCTAATTGGTGGTTATCTACCAATTTTCACCAGAATTTCTCAATAACTTTAGTTTATTTTTGTTGGAGTAAAGGGTGTTCTGTGGAGAAGACATATACTCCGTAGAACATGTGTTCTGCTGAAAGGGAAAACTGAAGTCCCTCCTATGACCTCTTATCACTAATAGCATGCAAATAGGTAATAAGCCTTAAAGTAAAAACCCAAAAGCATTATTGTACTCTTAACTAGAGGGACATTTAATGCTGTTCTACAACATTTTTAGACTGATGACGGCTAGAAAAGATGTTACATCAGAAAAAAACAAGATTAATTTCTGTTCAATCTCAGGCACCAGAGCATGAAGTCCAAGATTTAAAATTTTACCCACACTAAAAAGCAATGGTTTTTCTAATTTTAATTATACTCTGATTAAAATGTACCAACACTGTAGGATTATTGGACTAACAAAACCTGAACATCAATAAACACATAAACCCACAAATCAGAGAATCTTTTTTAGCCATTATATGGTTTCAAGAATATTGTCCAGGTACCATCAGTCAAAAGGCAGGAACCAAGCCTAAATGAAATGCCAGTCCATCTCCAAAGCATACTTGCAGATCAGCATACAGGCGACTGTCTCACTTTTGTACACTCAGAACAACTCCATACTCATCAGAACCTCATTGACAAAGGCTACAAAACTCTAGGGCTGTCCTTCTACACTGCAGAAAATGAACATTCTCTACTGAGATGTCCTTAGCCAAGTAACTGCATCACAGCTATCACTATCTCTGGAGAATGTGTAGAAGCTGTTGACCATTTTCTATACATTGGTAGCCAACTTTCTCATATTGCAGCTGTTAAGATGGAATTTAAACACTGCATCACCTGCAAGTCTTAACGCCTTAACTAAACTTTACATTACTGTTTTTGACAACCATATTTCCAAACTAATGGTCACTTTGCATCACTATGTTCAAATGTGATAGTGTGGATTACCTAATGAGACAGATTTATCATTCAGCCTAGATGGCAAACCTTAGCATCTTCCAAGAAATCTGAATATCCAAAGCAAACATGCATGGACACTGGAAGAATGTGTAAACTCCTCAAACGCAGTGATCAAACTACAAATAAAAACATAGGAACTGGGGAACATAAGAGATCCATCCCTCCATAACAATCAGCATTGTAGATATCAGGAAAACAGTATCTTAATAAAACAGAAAGAAAAGGTCCAAAAAGCTTTGTTTGATGCTGCACAGAAGGACTGCCTACAAGGTGTGCTAGCAACAGGTTTCTAATTGTACCACCCTGTTGGAGTACTATAAGCAAAATCATGCAGAAATCTGTGTTTTTCCCTAACTAGTCTACTTCTTAGCACTGACTTTATTGTAATACTATATACCAGTGGTTCCCAAACTCAATCCTGGGGACCCACTGTGGCTGCAGGTTTTTGTTCCAACCAGATTGAATATCGGTGATAATAATCGATAACAACTGATCTCATTTAACTCTTCTCTTATTCTACATTCAGAAAAACACAACAGTACAGTTTTTACATTTATAAGACTGTAATAAGTATACAAGTTTAATATGTCACTGTGCTCTGCACAAAAATATTTTATAAATCCACTCACATGTACAGCTAACACAAAGCCAGATTTAGCACACAGGGGCTCATCATTTAGAACTGCTAGGCAAGCATTAGAAGACAAGACAGGGACAACTGCGAAATGGGCATTATACTATTTCTGTGTGTCAGAGTCAGCATGACATTGGATCTTCTTTCCCTTGTTTGAATGGCATGATTTACCTTAGTGGAGGCCTGCACCTGAAGAAAGAGTATAAAGCCTTGGAACATTGCCCAGCACACCTTTGGAGCTGACGGATGGATTGGAGATACGGTCATCCGATCCGGAAAATTCTTCCAATGCAGTGACGAAAATGGCAGACTCTACACAAGGTCTTGTCGTGGCTTCCTTGTCTGTTATGCCGCGTAAAGCGTCATTAAAGAAAGCTAAGTTATTTCTCCTATGTGATTTCTTACCGCCATATCACTAAGGGAGGGTTATCGCCTTTTTAAACAGTATCTATATAGTTTCAGGTTATGTAACATGCCGCAATTACAAAAGAACTTATTCCAATAAGGGAGCTAGCGCCCCCTGCTGGATTCAAAGACATTTAGAAATATTTCTATTTTTTTCTAAAGCTATAAATACTTAACTCTCTTTTGTTGTTTTCCTATTATTTTCCCCTTTTCCTGTGTAGTTTGCTCCCTTCATTTAACATTAATAGTGACAATAAACAACCAGCACAGTAGACACCCAGAATGATGAAAGCAGCAACGACTTCAGTGACAGACTCACCAATTAGTAAAAAATTTATTAAATAACCAGAACACCTGGAAAAGCAGAATAAAAATTAGGTTAAAAATACTGTTAACAACTTAAAAAAAATACATATTCCCCATATAACTGCTTATTACATTTTAATAAAAATCTACCAAACTTAGCTTGTAATTTCTACTTTGACTCCAAAACACAGAAACTGGGAAATAATGACTCACTTAATTAGGCTAAGAGTCCAATGAAAAACGGAAGTTGGTTTGAACAAAAACCTGCAGCTACATCGGGTCCCCAGGATCGAGTTTGGGAACCACTGCTGTATACTATCTCCAGAGCTTACATATCTGGCTGTGAATAAGAAGGCACTCATCTCACATTTATGGGCATCAAGAAAGAAGAGTGGTTCATTGTAGCAGTTGTTTAGGTAAGGCTAGCAATAAACAAGACAAAACTGGGCTCCAAACAAGTACTGTGAAAAACACGAAGAATGTAAAAATTACAACACTGAGGGTTGAGGTAATATGACATACTGTAGATTGGAACAGAGCAGCCACTGTGTCCTCATCAGAAATCTCTAGGTCACCCTACAGAAGCTTTAGATGGATCCAGGTCAGCAGAGAAACAATTCCATCAGCAAGTCCCGGGTCTGCCATTGTAGCTTCTTACCATATGTTGACTTCCTTCATATGTCCATACTAATTCAACTAGCTCCAAATGATGTGAGAAATAAAGGTCTCACTTCAAAAAGCTCTCAATTTATTGAGCTCTCTCACTCCATCACAAACAGTGAAGCCAATAACACTTTGCAACAACCTGTTTTTAGACACTTTATATTTAAAATCTCACTCCTTCAATCAACATCCACTGCTTGTGATTATACAGTAGGGGAAAAGGAGGATGCAGACTGACCAGTAAACTGGAAGCTTTGCACAAGGACTTAGCTCTCCTTTTATTAGCAGTCTGGTAGAATGGTTACAAAACTACAGCTCAGGTATTGAAGCAATATTGCTGAGTTTCAATTAGATCTAAGTTCTTGTGAACCTTTCGCGATAGCAAGGATTACCTTTGGCAAATTATTCTAAAGGCAGGGATCATGCACAATAAAAATATCCAAAATACAGCCCTGCATTATCATTCATACACAGAAAAGGAAAAAGAGATAACCTCAGTGTCAACAGAGATACCAGGCCCCACTCTTGGAGATAAGAATGTGGTGACCCATGAAGTCCAGTGAGGCTTAGCCTGAAGAAGCTTTATCTTGAGCTTTAAATCAGGTCAACCACCTGCAATAAATATGTGATAAAAATACCTTATGATTCATTATAGTTATATAGGAGGAGGCTCACTGGGAACTTTCAGCAACGGTTTATTTCAAGTTTTCGTTTTGTGTTCTGACAATTGGTTCTATGTTTTCCTGGTGTTGATTTTGGCCTGTTTTTCTTATTATTTGTTTTGTTCACACAGTGCTTTATTTTAGTTCTTCAAGAAAAAAACATTATCTGTGCTCATAATAGTAGGAGTCAGGAATGATGCCTTATGGATCATAAACATGCAAGGGCTAGAGAATTACTAAACATTGATTCTACCAATAGGGCAATCAGCATAAATATACCATGGGGTGATCTTATTCTAAAACATACGTAGTTTTATTCCACACAACAAGATCCTTTGTTACATAACCCATTACATATGACGCCCACCATGACTCTTGTATTCTTGTCCTTACACTCACCTGGCAGAGACAGAGAGCAGCCTGCCAGTCGCATTGCACTTGCACCAAGAATATGAGTCCCAACTACGCCCAGAACTGACTGCTACTGTGCTTCACGTCTTCTATTAGAGAACATCTCTTCTTTATTCATTTATACCCCAGGTGGGTACAAAGAGCAAATACTAAATGTGAGCAGGTAATATACTTTTATTCAGACATGGTAGTCTTTAACATTCTTAAAAATTCCTGGACCAAAAGCAGAAGAAAAAGCAAAACAAATAATAGCAAATCACCAATAATACAACCTGGATATTTTAGGAGCTGTCATAGATGATCCTGGCAACCAAAGAAGATGATGTTCGGTCTCTTAATGTCCAATTGCTTTGACTCTCTGGCATAGTGACTGGGTTCTTTCTGGTTCTTCTTTTCTTCAATGTAATCTTTTCACTGTAAGCTGCTGACTTTTTACAGCTTGTCAGGGTGAAAGTGAACACCCCCCTAGTCACTTTCTATCTAACATTACTTCAACAGACCTTATCAGCATATGTTCACGAAGTGTGCATAAAAGAAGATAACCAATGGCTTGAAAGATTTGCTTTTACGCATGTGGAAAGTCCAGAAAAAGATCATAAGAATTCGACCTTTCTTAAAATATAAATTTGCTATGCTTAAAGTTTTGACCTTTCACTAAATCCTACTCGTCTACGAAAGTTAATTTCTACTTGTATGCAAAAGGTGTCTGTCTACTATTCTGACTGCAGATAAATCCTCTCTCTTTAAAACTGCCCTGTTTCTACTAACATTTCCTCTGTGTTTAAAGCAGACTCCTATTACAGAGATCAAAAGGTCAACTAAAGAAAAGGCGCACTTACAGTTTTATTACACTGTACAGTTTTAATGTCATAAAATTAGTGCCTATAATCCTTCTTAACACTTCGAAGCACAAGAAGTGAAACATAATACACGTGCATAAAAAGAGCAGATTATATCAAATAGTCATTAAGTCCGTAGTCTGACATAATCGCCAATATGGGACTTGCCAAGGGAAGCCAGCTAAACAAGAACACGGGGAGAGATAACAATACAGCATATTTAAGAAAATTAAGTAAAACACAAATCATCCCTGTTTCTAAAACAAAGAATTTCATTTATAAATTTTAATTTGTATGAAATAAATTATTATATTGTGTCAATGTAGAGGAGGGAGTTTCTCTTTGTTCTCTGGGTTCTAACATTACCAGCTGCTGAGTGTGGATTAGCGGGGTCTGTAGCGATCCTGCAGTTTTAATGAAATAAATATGCGCTCAGGCTTATGTGGGGTGTAGGTGTGTGTGGTGGCATAGAGGGACAACTCCAGGGTGTGAAATGAGATGATTGGCTGAGTGTGCATTCATTCGATTGCCTCATTAGCACTCCAGATGCTATAATCAGCACCAGCACATCTGCATCCCTTAAAAGTATATAAAGAAGTCTGAGTGAGAATCAGAGGGGAGAAGCAGAACAGAACAAGAAGAGAACAGTGAGTGACATTGAACTATCAGATGCCTGAGCCAGTGTCGGGGAGAAGAGGCAGAGTGGTTGGTAGCTCTGTTGAGGGAATCAACACGCTCCAAGGGTAGATTGCCCTCTGCTGAATAATTAAAGAGGAGCAGGGTACAATGGTGGTGGTGCCCTCCTAGGGGTTCTAAAGGTGGTAAGAGAGCATAGTGGAAGACAGAGAGACAGCCAGCTTGAGGCATTTCGGCAGACACCGACAGAGGGTGTCGGGACGAGAGTAGGAAGTGTGGCCTGCAACTACAAAACCGATGTAGTGAACTGGGGAGACAATGGAACAAGACACTCAGAACGACAGAGAGACAGAGAGCAAAAGGTACCCGATGGCTATTTGGTTTTATCCTGGTTTTATTGTTTGACTAATTCTTGGATTTTAACTCATGGACAGACATTGGTTTAATGAATTATTTGTTACAAGACGCAATGAACTTTTGATACTTTATTGTTTGGTTTGTAATAAATGCAGTAAAGCAGACTTCACCTACCTCTTGCTAACTGTGTGTGGCCTCATTTCCCCAGTTCATCCTTGGTTATGACTATCAACGTTTACGGGTTCAAGCTGCCAGGGACCATGGAGCTAACCCGGACTGTCACAGTGAGAGCCACCCTCTACCACAACATGACTGTGCTGACTCTGGGACCTCACCATGGTGTGCTTATATTTGCCTCTTGAGATGGCCTGACATGAAAACCAAATTCAAATGACATAGGAAGCTTGACACTTCTCAAAGAAATGCTTCAGCTCGATGTGCATAAAGTGTCCATAGCCATTTATATTCAAATATACTGTACCATTCTGGGACCCTGAAATTATTATTTTTTGACTAGTTCAACTTGAAATTATTAAGAAAAACTGAAAAGCAATAATGCAACATTCATTTAGGCATTCATTCTTTCTTTCACTTCTCCTCTGCATTACGTTAATTTGTTAGAAACAGTTTATTGTTATTGTTAGGCCTTGTTAATTAAAATTCTTTTAGTGTCAGATTTTTATACTATGATAACTAGTTGCCAGATAAATTCTTGGTGACTCAAAAAGAAGCAGGAAGGAACATATGATGACTGCTAAAGTTAAGCTGGATACTTAAGATGCAAATCCATGTGGTGCCTCTCACCTTGGCAGATAAGCTGGCATCAGACACCATGATCTACTGATTAATGCATGTAAATGTGTTTTATAGAGCTTATTTCATTTTTGCCATTCCTAACTGATCTCACTTATTGGTAGTACAAAATAAATTAATCAAGAAAATATACTGGATTCATTTACACAATGAAATAACCCAAATAGATTCCTAACTTGCATTTCAGAGTTACCCCTGGTCTTGTATAAAAGCATAAAAGAAGATAGGAGCATACTTAATGGATTGTAATTGACAGCATTTCATTACACTGTATGAAAAATATTTATTCATGATGATACGTCTTATCATAATAATAGAACCTCTCCAACAGATTATGCTTGCAAGCCAAGCTTGACCTTCAGTATGATTTTGAAATTAATTAGCTGTCATTTAAAGTCAATATAGTCTTTGAAGTGCACAGGATGTTAGGAAGGAAAAAGGTTGGTGGTTACTGGTGATCACTCGATAAAAGGACAGCTTCTCCACTGTGATCATGGGTCACACGAGTATCTTCAGGAGAGAACTTCCTGTGCTATAATAAGCTTTGCTGAAAATGCCAACACAGAAATTATGAAAACACCTCAAGATTTTTCAAAGTTTATGTCTCTGGTAACAAAGGACTCTACCAGCTACTGTTATTTTATTTACGTTCAATAAGAGTAAGATAGCCAAATGGCACAGTAGCCTTGCAGCTCAAGGAGAATCCCATTCCCATCTCTCTTTAATGAGAAGGACCATTAGCAGGTAAACCACAAAATGTTAAGGTCAACAGCACTGGCTATAAATTACATATCCTAAGAATATCACTCCAGGTTGATGAGACAGTTCAGATCAGCTGGCCAGCACACCATATGGAGTGAGCTCACACCAAAGGTCCAGCATTTCACTTCCAGAACATGGAGCAGAACTCCACCCTGGGTTGCCCATGTGGTGTATTATATCTTACAGGGTAATATCCCAGATAATTACAGTGTAAAAGGTTAAAGATACAGCCTAACATCTTCATGTTTGTACCACTTATAAGAGTCTAGGTCTCTTCTAACTCCTACAGAGTTGATGATGATTTGGAAATACCTTAATAAAGGAATTTTCGCTGCTTGGAGATCAATTTAAAGAGAGCATGTACTAGTTAATGGAGTACACTGAAACTCAGTTACCTACCGACAAGAATGAAGGATCATTAAAATTTTACACATACTGTAAATGATTTCACTAAGGAAGGATGTGAACCACATAAGAACATTTCCTAACAGTCAGACATAATTGTCAAACCTCAACAATAAAATAGTGTCATCTTTGAAATGCAGCACTTTGGCAAAGGAGCATAATAACTGCTCCATTTCCGGCATCAGATGGGAACAGGGCATAAATACCACTATAGACGATAGTGTTTGTGTGCTGTGGTCAGAGGAAAAGTCTGATTTTTTTTAAAATGTTTGTTTCAAAAATGCTGTAGTTGTAGTACTTTTATAAGGAACTTTATTGGAATGGGACTTAATGAACAAGTTCTAGATATTATGTTTGAATATAGATTATTCTCCCGTTTTCTTTACACGCCACATTTACAGCATTGTAAAGAGATAACTATAAAGAGGACCAGAAAGACCAACTTGATTCACATTAGCAGTTGCATTTTAAAGGGCAAGCTTCGTAACAATAGTATGGTCCGTGAAGTGTTTTATAACGTGGAAATCTTCTTGAGTTTGTAATACGCAGAGACACCAATGATTTTGGAAACATTTGGCGATTCATACAATTGCATGGTAATGCTTTAGTTTAGGTACTGCAAAATTGCATCTAGTACTTATTTACTCTTATATGACAAGACCTTAACAAAGGCGTCTTTTGGTTTTAATTACACTTACAAAGCATCAGTAAAGTGGTCATTCATCTGTGCAATGTGACTTACTAAAATAACTTTGGAATGTTCAGAGGTATCTAAAGTGAGACAGATTTCTCTTGATATTGCATACTTCAATATATGGCTTGTGAATCCTTCATATTCCTAGGTAATTTTACCAGCATATCAAATGCCACATTGCACAGAAATTATTTTTTGTTCCATTACTTTTTTTTTATTAGCCTTGGTTATTTTTGATAACATTCCAGCAGAACAGGAACCATACCTACAATTACTATGTCTTTAAATTTTGAGCGATGACAGTCACCAGTATTTGAAAGAAACTATTTTTTTTTAAATTGCTCTGTAAATTTGATCACTGGTGTATATGCTGTACATTTTGGAGGCATACAGGATATTTAATGCCCTAGACGATCTGTCAAGAGCAAGAAGGAGGGAAGGTAACAGCAAGGGAGGCAATTGGGCATTGATTGAAAACAGCCAGAAGATGAATCAAAGGATTAGTCCAGAGGCCCTTATATAAACACTGTGTCATTATTACAGGATGGAATGGCTTCAGAGCCAAAAAGGCTGGGATGCCCACCCTCTGGGTGGGCTAGCAGTGGGTCTTAATTATTTTGAGCTGTATGTAAGCCTTAATCCTCAAAATAAATTCAACACAACACATGCCTTCTCTGTTCCGTTTTTACTGTAATATTATACAGTACATCATTCCAGTAAGCCGTCTGCAATGCAAATAACTGAATTCATTGTGGCTATGTAGCTGAGCATGACAAAGAAATAACACTACATTAGAAAGGATGTATAAAAATAACCTTTACATGTGCATCCATCTCTTGCAGATATTCAGCAGCATCTTGTCGCGACTATAATGTCATGCCTTTTTTTCACCATGAATGGCTTACCAAGCTTTACCATCTAATTATTTGTAACTATGCGGGATGCTGTTGCTCTCTGCTGCTCTACTGCAATTAATAATTATGTTTGTATTGTTGTTTTCATTTTATTGAAATGGTGTGTATAAAATATATAAGCTAAGTCTCTGGGGTAATTCCACTTGAATTATTTATGTTGTAAAGCTTCAGTAAGCACTCTTCTCCACAATCTTACACTGCAGGATCTTAGCACAAATGTACTGTAGATTACACAAGGAAAACTCAGGAATTAACATGAGGAAGTATATTCACACAAGAGCTGTATGTCCGTTTCTAAAACTTATATGTGGTATCTGGCTTTTACAGATTATGGTACTGAAGTGTGTTTGCACTGCACCACATCAAAAAACAATCAGGTCTGGCCAAATCTAGTGAATCATGTATGAGACATTAATGTTGCTTAAGTAAGTTACTATAAGGACAAGCTTGTGGCAAATGTAGGAAGCAGCAAACACATAACAAATGCCATAATGAGCTTAAAAATTGTAAAAGGCTTGTAGAAGCAAAGGTACCACTTAGGATGGCATGGAGCAGAGTGCAGTCCCACATCAACCTTTAAGAGTACTATTGAAGTAAGAGAACACCACTGAATGCTAACGTGAAAAAAAAGCGGCTTGTAAGGGGCAGTACACTTGAAAGTCAAGTCCCGAGTTTCACCAGTGCAAGTGAGTGAAGGAGACTACTCAGTAGAACTCACAGTGTTCACCCAGAATACTAGAAGAAAGCCTGCTGAGAGAGAGAGACAGAAAGGGAGGCCGCAGAAGTCTGAAAAAAGTCAATTAAACCTTATGGCTGACAGGTGGCAATAGAGGATCCCAAGCTAGGGAAACTGGGACATGTTTGCATTCATACATTCCTTGTTGGAATTAATTGTGTACTGGGGAAATTCTGAGGGACTGGAAAATGTCAGATTTTATCCCATTATATAAAACGGGTGACAGGGCAGATCCAATCCACTATAGGCCAGTAAGCTTAATGTGCATCACAGGTAAATTAATGGAAGAAATTATGATGAAGACTGGGCAATACATGGCGAGAACAGAACTTTTACTGAACAGTCAGCATGGGTTCAGAGGAGAGAAGTCTTGTTTTACTAACATATTGGAATTGTATGAAGAAGCAACAAAAGGATACAATGAAAGTGGAGCATATGATACTATTTATCTGGACTTTCAGAAAACATTTGATAAGGTGCCACATGAGAGGTTGGGCATCAAATTGAAAGAAATGGGAGTTTAGGGTACATTGTGAAGATGGGTGCAAAACTGGCTCAGACAAAAAGCAGAGAGTGATGGTGCCAAGAACCTTATCAGAATTGGCTGACGTTAAGAGTGGTGTTCCACAGGAGTCAGTGCTAGGGGCAGCTGATACTTTTAATATATATGAATGATTTGGATAGAAATATAAAAGCTGGAGATTCACCTCCCTGGCTAATCTATGTAAGTTCACTACTTTTGAATACCATACAATTACTATCCAATTACTTTCCAATTAACATGAACATTGTTTGCTCAGGAATTTCCTTGATGATCTGGATGGACTGCTCTCTTGCTACCCAGATGACGGCAGCCCACTTCTAATTCTTTCCTCCTTCAACATCACATAAGCTCCACATCCCACCAACTCACAAGGTTGGCAATTTGCTTGATCTTGTTCTCTCATGCAGCTGCACTCCCACAAATGCAACTGTCACTCCTCTTCACACATCTGACCACTTTTTCATTCAGTTCTCTGTGCTACTTCTCTCTTCTCCTCCTGCAAGTGCATCCTTCTGCCATCACCTTCACTCGCTCTCTCTCTCCCACCCATTTCTCTTCTAAAGTCTTCTCTGCTCTCCCTCCTCTTAATCACTTCTCTTCTCTTGACACCAAAACTGCCACAGACACCCTATACTGACTCTGTCCTCCTGTCTTGACAATGTTTGTCCTATCTCTTCCAGGCCTGCATGTTAAAGACTATGCTGTCCCTGACTTTCTAAAGCACTACTCAAACAACAGACTAAGCTCCAGACAGCCAAAAGGAAATGGAGGAAGTCAAAGGCTCAGGCAGATCTGGCTAAGAAACAATCCCTGCTTGCATCCAATTCTTCTGCCACCATCAACGCTAGGTAAGGTTCTGTCAGACCAGAATTAACAGCTCCACCAACACACACACACTCTCTTCTCCGTTTTCACCCCCGTTTTTTAACCATTCATCACCTGCTTCTTCAGTCTGATTGTCTGCTGATCCACTCCGGCACATTCCCTACCATCTTCAATCAGGCTCTGATAATCACACTTCTCAAAAAAACAACACTCGATCCATTCCAAGTTAACACTTACAGGCCTGTCTCTCTCCTTTCCTTTCTTTCCAAAACCCTTGAGCATACTGTTTCTAACCAAGTCTCTTCCTTCCTTGTACAGAATGAATTGCTAAGTACTAACCAGTCCAGCTTCAAGAGGAACCACTTGACTGAGAAGTCTCTACTGGCTGTGGACAACCAGCTACGATTTGCTAGAGCTACCAATAAGTCATCAGTTCTGATCTTTCTAGATCTCTCCTTTGACTTTGACATGGTCATTCATGACTTCCTTTTTGCCACCCTCTCTGACCTTGGCATCAATTGGGCTGCTCTCAGATGGTCTGAGTTCTACATAGATCCTATAGTGTGTCTTGGCAAGGCAAGTTGTCAACAGCACATCAAACATGCACGGGGTGCCCCAAGGATAGGTGTTGGGTCCTCTGCTTTTCTCTCTGTACACCATCTCACTGGTCTCTGTCATCCAATCCCATGGGCTCTCTTATCAGGGCTAAGCTGATGATACACAGCTGTACCTGTTTCCTTCTGAGGGCAACATGCAACATGGTATCAGCTAGAGTTCCTGCATGTCCTCCTGATATCTCAACCTCGATGAAGGACCGTCATCTACAGCTCAACCTGGCAAAATTCAAGCTTCTTGTGGTCTCTCCCAGCAGTCTGTTTTACTCTACATCTCTGTACAGCTTGGCTCACTGTCGCTAACACCTGCCAAGTCAGTAAACAACCAATTTCTACTGTTTCTTGTTTATGCAGGTTCACGCTCTACAACATCCTCAAGATCAGACCTTATTTGATGGAGTGGATGCAGCACAACATTTGATCCAGGTTTTGGTCCTGTTGTGTCTGGACTACTGTAGCTCACTTATAGGCAGGAGTACCTGCATGTGCTATCAAGCCGCTATAGATGGTCCAGAATGCTGAGGCCCGTCTTGTATTTAACCAGCCAAGGAGGGCACATGTCACTTTTCTCATCTGGTCGCTACATCGGCTCTGTGTAACAGCACGCATTAAGTTTAAATCGCCTGATGTTTGTCTACCGAGTAGTCAAAGAGTCTGCACCTGCATATGTGGAGTCACTGGTGAGGTGCTATAAACCTTCTCGTCTACTCAGGTCTGCCAATGAAGAGTGCCTGGTGATGCTGCCTCTTTGTGGTATCAAGTCTCAGTTTAGAGACTTTTCCTGTGTAGTACCCAGTTGATGGAACGAGCTGCCCACCTCCATCTGAACTGCTGACTCCCTCGATGTATTTAAGAAGCAACTGAAAAACTATCTGTTCTGTAAATACAGTATGTTTCTAATGGACTGAAGAAAAAAAACCTCTGTGATCTTTCATATTGTTGGTTGATTTGTTGTTGAATTAGGTTTAACAGCTTTATGGTTATAATGCCATATTGTTATATTTTGTTACCTGTCCTGCTACACTTCCTGAATAAACAGACTCTAGCCTAATATTACTCGAGTATGTTTATGTCTTTTGTAAGCCACTTTGGATAAAAGCATCCGTCAAGCAAATAAATGTAAATCTATACTAATAAAAGGCAAAGCCCTCACTGACTGACTGACTCACTCACTCACTCATCACTAATTCTCCAACTTCCCATGTAGGTAGAAGGCTGAAATTTGGCAGGCTCATTCCTTACAGCTTACTTACAAAAGTTGGGCAGGTTTCATTTCGAAATTCTATGCGTAATGGTCATAACTGGAACGTATTTTCGTCCATATACTGTACTGTAATAGACTGCAGCTCGATAGCCGTGGGAGGTGGAGTTTCGTATTAAAGCATTTAACCAATCACATTTCAGCCATCATTTGTTGCCAGGCAGAGGCTTTCACAATCCGTTGTGTAGGCATTCTAACACAGAATAAATGTTGATTAACCTGTTGCTTCAACCAATCAGATTTTGAGTTGGTGTCAGTCGGGCCCGCTAGCAGGCGTGTGGCAACGTCACCGTATTCAGACCCATTGAGTGGATAGAAGCTGATATGAGGAACTCTATGAGGCCACTGAACGCACCGCAAGCGCTCCGAGCGAAAGATCGTCGCGTGCACTACGGCCAACTCCATGGCAGGATTCTGGACAATATTATTTGCCAGACACAGACCAGATTTCAAGACCACGAAAACCTGATGTTTGTCACGCTCCTCGAGCCCCAGAAGTTTCGGGAATACAAGAAAAATTTCACGCATGCAGCCTTCTCCAGTTTAACACAAGAGCCACGGAGCGCTTTTTGATCTGTCTCGGCTAAAAACAGAACTGACTGTAATGTATGCCATGGATGATTTTTTAGGAAAATCTCCCACTGATCTCCTTGACTTCCTTCATCAGAAAAATCTGAATAAGAGCATGGGGCAGCTGTTCACATTGGTATATTTGGCGGTGAGCATTCCCGTGTACACTACTTCTGTCGAGCGGACATTTTCAGCCCTAAAGCGAATTCAAACTTATGCCAGAAATACCATAGGGCGGGTTCGCCTTTCAGCATTAGCTTCGAATGTGATAGAAAGGGACGTTTTGATGGAACTGAAGCACATAATAATCCGACGATAGAGTAATTTAACTGTTTTGAGGAAAGAGAGGAGGATGGATTTTGTTTACAAATAATCTGAATTTTTGGTGAGTAAAATGTTGCAATTTTCCTAAATAATATTGCAAGTTTATGAGTTATTATTGATGTTTTTATGTGATGTCGGCTGTGGCTGCAGTAGAAAGGAACTTGTTCACCCCGGTTTGTCTATTCAATAAAGGCATTTATTGTGGCTACAGGAGTTATCTTACATGTATATATATAGATGTAAATACTATAATATATAGTATTTTTTTTAAATACGAGTCCTATGTTTGAGTTTTAAATTGTACTATTATACTTTTTTATGCTTTTGTTTTGTAGGGGTAGGGTCTTAGGTGACCCTATTCCCCCATTATACTCATTATTACATAGACCATACCAGAATCCCCCAAATCCCATACTCTAACCATACTGCCAGGATTGACTGCTATTGTAGTTCAATACATCTCCCTTTCTTTTTCACCTATAACCTCAGGCAATTATAAACCATACCAGAATGGGCAGGGGAAAAGTTAGTTATTCATGTATTACATTAATCTCATGAGTTATTATACAAGATGTATGTAGTTTAATCTAATCTAATGTGTACAAATGAGTACAAATGTGAGTGTTGGCAAAATAACATTAAAAGACCTAAGAAATAATCAGTTAATCTTGCCAGACTACCAGGTGGCTCTCAGTCTTGGTATGGTCCAAGCTGGTCTGCCATAGACTTTGATGGAGTGGCAGAAGCACGTACTATGGCCCATCTAAATATGGTCGCCAAAAAAAATGATCTCCTTAGGATGAAAAATGGAGGAGCAAAAGCTTCTTTGTTAAGCCTGTGTTTATGGTAGCCTGGCCTCTCCTATGTACCTACAGGGCCAATGGGATATCATAGCGCAAGGTAACTCCCTGCTTCATGCCAGTCCTATTAAATAATTGCATAATTGAGCCCCATTCCATTCCCAGTCAGGCTGCACTTTCATTTCAACCATCTGTATTCTCCCAGCCTAGCTGGCTAGTCAATTCCTGCTTTTTAGCCCATCTTTAATAAGATGTTATCTATGCTAGTTGTACCTACTATGATCTGTAGTAAGCACAAAAATCGGTTTATAATTTTTTGAGTACTTATTTTATCCTAAATGTATAATACAGTTAATATTTGGCACCACATAAGTGAGAATCATTGTATGGGAAGTGTACATCATGGTTCTTTGCACCTGATGCTAATGAAACAGTCTCTGCAAACCAGTGGTCTTTTGGCTGAAACTATCTGAGAAACAGAAGGATGAACATCCCCTAGGGTCCACATTTAAGTCCATCAGCTCCACCCTTAAACTTGGCATTAACTACTTTCCTCTCCAAAAAAAGAAAAAATCAAGATTATGTGCCCTTTTAATTGCTGTGCATAGTATAAATGTGACTCTTCTCCTTGACTGAATTTTATGTATTTTAATGTTGTGAATTTATCGGTACAAAGGACAGGTTGCCCATATTATTAGTCAAATAAAGTATATAAAGGTTTTGAAGCATAGTTTCCAAAGTGGCATCTTCACAACAGCCCAATAAATCTTCCACTTTCACCATTGCAGTATTCTGCAGATACGGATTGTCTCATATTAAAAGAATACATGTGCAAGAAGTTTATTGATATAAAACAATTAATTAACTCTGGATTATCACTATCAGTTTTGACACACTTTTCAAAACTGCAATGCTCTTACATCTTTTAGTGTCTCCAAAGCTGTTCCAATTATGTGTGGGGAGAGTATCTACTGAAAATGGTGTGGCACTTTCAGTTGGACTTTTCTCCGGGGACACCAACTGAATGGCTCATATGAAATTAATAGTACCGACAGCCTTGTTGGCATTTTCCTGCAAACGTTGTTGCTTGTCTGTGTGTGTCAGTTTCATTTCAGAAAGTATACCTGAGTAAAACCCTTGTCTTTCTTTTCACTTGAGTGGAAATAAAATTAACAAACGTGTTAAAAGATACATCTTGTCATCTCTTCACTGAGTAATACTCTATTTTTTATTTTCTGAGATGCAGAAGATACAATATGCCCCTTGTGCACATATTACCTGTTTTACACTTAAAATAGAGAAGTAAAGTGTGTGTCAGTTTCATTTCAGAAAGTATACCTGAGTAAAACCCTTGTCTTTCTTTTCACTTGAGTGGAAATAAAATTAACAAACGTGTTAAAAGATACATCTTGTCATCTCTTCACTGAGTAATACTCTATTTTTTATTTTCTGAGATGCAGAAGATACAATATGCCCCTTGTGCACATATTACCTGTTTTACACTTAAAATAGAGAAGTAAAATTTCTCCTTTGTTTGAAGCTGTAATAAAGCAAGTTTTATCTTCACACCAGCTGCACTAATAATACCTTCCATATATTTTCATTTTCAAACAGTTTTGTTTGTATAAACTTCAAATGCATTGCCATAAAGTAATTTTGAAAGCTTTGCATCCAACACTTTCGGGGGAAGAGTAAGGTCACAAGGAAAGTGTCAAAAAGTACTTCAGAAAAGTCAGCCAGATGGTGTCTTAATAAAATGTCACAATCCACCCATGGCTTTATTTTTTTGGACCTTTATGATCTTTCTCCTCCTCTTCAGGAATATGGTTGTATGTGCTTATGACTGGCTTCTGGCTTTGCCTCTTAAGCTAGTTCAGCCAAACTACATTTTCATCTATTTATTATGGCATCCTCTTTCTAACATGATGCTGTCTATTGTGACCCCTAGTTATGACCCCATAACTTAAATATCTGCTGTTTAGCAAATAAAAACTGAACACTGCAGTAGTGCTGTGCTCCAGCATACTGTATATCTTTAGCCTATATATATATATATATATATATAAAATCCAATGTCTGTTTGTCTGTCTGTATGTCTGTCCACTTTTCATGAGAGAACTACATAATGAATTTAGATTGGGCTTTTTGCTATGATTTGCTTGAACATTTCTGTTGATTTTGCTACTTTTCTCATTGCACTATGTATCATAGTTCACTTGCGCTACCGATTTGTTTGCACAAATCTGCGAGACACACAGCAGGTTGAGGAGCGAGGCTCGCTTCACTCACGTGCCTGCCTCGGGGTGTAGCTTACCTACACTTTGCTAACAAACGAGAGAACTACTTAATGGATTTAGATCAGGTTTTTTCAATAATTTGCTTGAACATTTCAGTTAATTTTTCGACTTCTCTCATCGTGCTAAGAATCATAGTTCGCTTGCAGGAGTGATATATTCGCGCTAATCCGAGACAGAGGCTGCGGGCCGAGGGGAGGGAGAAGCATGATGTCAGGAGTGGAGAGCCAAGCAGGGCCCTCCTCACTGTCCTGTTTCACTACTACATGGGTGGAGCTGTGGGGATTGCTAGTTTTGTGTATTGTTAGTTTAGGCATTGTATTCTCTTTATTAAGGTTTATGCTTTTTGAATCATGAATTTAGATCCATGTATTTAACGGAATATTCCAACCAAAATGTTTTTTTTTCCATGTTACTTCCCCCTTGCAGTTTATAATGATGGTTGAGAAAAAAATTTAATCTCATTTTTTCCTAAAGAACATACATAGCAAAGTTTCTTATAAATTGTGACCAGCACCAGACCACAGCAAATAATACTAAAAACCTCATTGAAAAAATCTCATTTTACTCATTACTCATTAAAACATCCAGTTTTAATATCACAATATGCAAACCACATGCATTTTTTGCTAAAATATTATTAAATAAATAAATGAAAGTTGTCCACAAACATTTCACACTGGATCTTGCTTTTGAATTGAAAACCTGCCTCACTCTTTCATTGATTGGTCAAGAGTCCTGTCTTCAATTCAAAACATGATGCAATAATACCTGCATTTTGCGCATTGTGAGCATACAACTGGATGGGTTGATGTATGAATTATGCAGCACGAGTAACACAAGATATTTTCATTAACATTATTGATATTGTATGCAGTGGTCCATCATTGGTCACCATTGGATCAATTTAGAGTTTTGTATTTTGCTCTTTTTTGTTTTTTGCCTTCTCAAGTGAGATTACAGTAAAACCTTGGATTGTGAGTATTTTGCAAGACGAGCTACAATTTTTAATAAATTTTAAATTGATAAATGAGCGAGATCTTGCAATATGAGTAGTACGTATATCTGCTGAGCGCCTCGTGATCACAACTGAGCTGATGGTTCTTCTCTTTCTCTCTCTCTCGAGGTGGGATTGTGAGTAACTGTCTCCCATTTTTGGTCTCAGTCGGCGTACCTCAATCATATAGTCAACATCCGTACAAGCGTATACTATTTACTATAGCATTGTGACCACGTGTGTGTGTTGTAACATGTCTTGCACACCAAAACACGAAGCTGAGTCTCAGTACTTTAGCAACATCAGCTTTATTCAGCTTGAAACAGGAACAGCACGGTTATTTATTGTAGTGGGATCTGCCACTCTCCTATACACAGACACAAGACGAGCTGTGTCCTATACACAGACACAGCAGTCAGGCAGGGTCATGGCCACGTTAGTGGCCAAGTAATACTGTGCCCTGTGCATTTATAATGTTCCTTGTTCTTTGTATCACCCATCAACAGCAGGCGCTTACAGCATGTCTGCAAACTTTTCGAATTCGCTTTTACAGTGAACTGCTACAGTGCTGGGAGCCTGTGGTTGCTTTGGGACGCTCTTCCGTGTGTCGTCGTGTTGGATGGAATCCCAAAAGAGTTTAGAAACCTTACAGTGCATGAAGCACTTCTTTATTTTGTGTCCAAATGTAGTGAATCTTCAGGCAAAAGCAACTGTCATTGGATAGGTTCCTTGTTAAAGTTGCAAAAAAAGAAGATTCCTGTGAGCCAACAGATAGGGGCTAATTTTGAGCAGATACGACAATGTCTAAGTAGGATACATTGGGATAAGCTTTTAAGTGTGGAGACAGTCTAGGAGCAGGTTTTAAAATGTTTTACGTATAATGCAGGACAGATACATACCTAAATTTGGAAATAATAGGAAATTAAAATAAAACTCCACGGTGGATTAATACAAATTTAAAAAAGAAGTTGCAAAGGAAAAACTGCTTAATAAGGCATATAAGACTAATGACTGCAAAGTAAATCATAGAGCGTATGAGAACATGAGGGCATCCATTAAGAAGGATATCAGGGAGTCTAAAAGACAGTTGGGGAGGAATATAGCAGATAAGTCAAAAGAAGACCCTAAGAGATTCTTTCAGTATTTTAGCAGTAAAAGAACAGTCAAGGAGGAGGTCAAGTTCATCAGGAATAGTAAAGGGGAATTAAAAGATACAGACAATGAAATAGCAGATGCCCTAAACTTACATTTTCTGAGGTGTTTACAAGTGAGCAAGTGGATAACCTCCCAGAGGTAACTACTAAGGAGGTACTGAGGGATTTGGAAATTGTAGAGGGAGAAGCGCTGCTCAGATTAAATAAATTAAATCAAACAAATCACTAGGACCATATAATATTTATCCCTGAGTTATTAAGGAGGCTAGTGAGTAAATATATAAACTCTTGAAATATTTTTAGGAAGTCACTTGCACTGGAGAGATTCAAGGACTGGAAAATGGCAAATATCATCCCATTATATAAAAAGGGTGACAGGGCAGATCCAAGCAACTATAGGCCAGTAAGCTTAACAAGCATCACAGGAAAATTAATGGAAGGAATTATTAAGGATAAGATTGAGCAACACATGGCAAGGACAGGAGTTATTCTGAACAGTCAGCATGGGTTCAGAAGAGGGAGGTCATGTTTTACTAACATGCTGGAATTCTATGAGGAGGCAACAAAAGGATACAAAGTGGAGCTTATGATATTATTTATCTTGACTTTCAGAAAGCATTTGATAAGGTGCCACATGAGAGGTTGGGCATCAAATTAAAAGAAGTGGGAGTTCAGGGTGATGTTTTTAGATGGGTGCAGAATTGGCTCAGACACAGGAAGCAGAGGGTGATGGTGCGAGGAACCTCATCAGAACTGGCCGATGTTAAGAGTGGTGTTCCACAGGGGTCAGTGCTAGGGCCGCTGCTATTTTTAATATATATAAATGATTTAGATAGGAATATAAGTAACAAGCTGGTTAAGTTTGCAGATGATACCAAGATAGGTGGATTAGCAGATAATTTGGAATCCGTTATATCATTACAGAAGGACTTGGATAGCATACAGGCTTGGGCAGATTTGTGGCAGATGAAATTTAATGTCAGTAAATGTAAAGTATTACACATAGGAAGTAAAAATATTAGGTTTGAATACACAATGGGCGGTCGGAAAATCGAGAGTACACCTTATGAGAAGGATTTAGGAGTCATAGTGGACTCTAAGCTATCAACTTCCCAACAGTGTTCAGAAGCCATTAAGAAGGCTAACAGAATGTTAGGTTATATAGCACGATCTGTGGAGTACAAGTCCAAGGAGGTTATGCTCAACCTTTATAATGCACTGGTGAGGCCTCATCTTGAGTACTGTGTGCAGTTTTGGTCTCCAGGCTACAAAAAGGACATAGCAGCACTAGAAAAGGTCCAGAGAAGAGCGACTAGGCTGATTCCAGGGCTACAGGGGTTGAATTATGAGGAAAGATTAAAAGAGCTGAGCCTTTACAGTTTAAGCAAAAGAAGATTAAGAGGTGACATGATTGAAGTGTTTAAAATTATGAAGGGAATTAGTACAGTGGATCAAGACTTGTATTTTAAAATGAGTTCATCAAGAACACTGGGACACAGTTGGAAACTTGTTAAGTCTAAATTTAGCACAAACATTAGGAGTTTTTTCTTTGTACAAAGAACGATAAGATACCAAGTAGTGTGATAGACAGTAAGACGTTAGGGACTTTCGAAACTCGACTTGATGTTTTTTTGGAAGAAATAAGTAGATAGGACTGGTGAGCTTTGTTGGGCTGAATGGCCTGTTCTCGTCTAGAGTGTTCTAATGTTTCCGGAACGAATTATGCTTGCAATCCAAGGTTCCACTGTATTTTACTTTCAGTTAGGTTTTAATTTGTTATAGAGTCTATTGTCTTGGCTTAAAGATATACTTCCATTTTACTTTAGACTTTCTTGTTTGCAAATAACTAGGTTTCATTGATTATGTAATCGGGGTACTATTATTGAATTTTCTTTTGTCAGGATTTTCTTTTCTTTTTTACATGATGGGTCTAAACTGGATAAGTGTGATTCTGTATGTGTGTCCTCTGCGGTGGACTTCTATACGAATAGGAATATGAAAAGGACAACAAGAGAGACATTGGACACAATTTTAAAACATATACATGGGTTTCAAGCTATAGTAAGACTATAATGAGTAGCAATAACAGCAATATTCACCAGAGGCATGGCCGCAGGTTGTGTTGAGCTTGTGAGGGTCACTGATTTGAATACATGTATGTATGAGACTTGCAAGCATTAGTTAAAGGAATGTAGTTTATTTAAGAATATATTGTAAATGTAATACATATTTGACAAAGATGGGGCAGGAATAATATATACTGTATATATAAATATAACAACAACATTAATAGATAATTCAAATCACATAAGCATATTTCTCAAACCTAAAGGAATGAAATATTGGCATAAAGAAGGAGATCACCAGAGGTGATGTAATCTTGGGGCAGTTACAGCAGCTGTCTCCCCTTGGGCCAAAAACAAAACAAAACCCTTTGCCAGACAATCCAATTATGTCCCAGCAGCAAACTAGTCGTACTAACTGCATAAACCAGGACAGACAACTCTTTACTTAGCAGTATGTGTCTGAAAAAAGTCTTAGCTCATGGTCTTCATATACATGTCTTGTACTGAGAACCAAAATGAGAGCATTCATGTGAATATTGTTTATAGGAATTAGTTCTTACTACTCCATCACTGCAGAACAGCTTTATTGAACATTAGCATAAGTATAATAAGCTATCATGTGCCAAGTCAATAAAACTACTTCCTAGATAAACCTATTAGATATGTAATTGTAATTTATATCAAATATATTCTTTATACTCAACACAGAGAAAACAGCAGGGTTTTTATGCTGCGTTGCACTGTCCCTGATATTATCGACAAGGCAGTATGCATGCTTTCATTGCCTGCTCAGCAACGTCCAATGTGACACTACCACATGAAATAAAATAAATAGGCAGCTAAAATTGTATATTGTGAGTTTGTTGCTGTCAGTCGCATGGTTATCATTCATACATTTATGCAACCGCAATTTTACACTATATTTCAAAAGAAATAGTAGCTTAATAGTCTAATGATGTGCCTGATGGTCAAAATTAGTTAAATGACTGTGTAAAATATTCCATGTATCCATACCTCCTCCAATACTTACTCAGTTTATGGTTGCAGAGCACACATTTTCACTGTCACTTAGTTTAACATTATTTATACCACCTTGACATGGTCATGGCCCACTAAGTTAAAATTCTACATGAAATCAACCACATTGTGTAATAAAAAGCCACTATAAAGTGAAATTCTTCATCTATTTATTTATTTAAATTCTTATGAGATTACAAATGAAAAATGAACAAAACAGACCCACAACATGAATTTGAATGCCAGTCAAGAGGGAACCCTGGCTGAAACACAATATATTTCTGTCCATGCAACCCTCAATTAAAGTAAGCAGGTTTGAGAAATTCGGCCAAATTTGATAAATATTTGGTGTAAGTATGTGTTAATTTCTAATATGTGTTAATTCACACATTATTTAATCTTTAATTTGGAACAAAAATCTCAAATGCATTGCATTAATATACTCCACTTTACAGAAATATAAGCTGATAGTACCTGTTTCTTTTCCACTATTAAGCATTCAGTCTCCGTAGTACAGCGTGTTGGCATCATTCACAGGATCACTTGGATAGCCCAGTGTTAGCACACAGAAGTCATGTCTGGCCAATTCCCTTTCCGCTGTGGCCTCCTCTGCTCTTCTTTGTTTCTTTCACATTCTCAGTACAGTACTAATCTCATGGGCCTTCAGTCACTCAATATTTGGACACAATTCAGAAAGCACTTTAGTTTTTAGACTGTCTCTCTGTTATTCTGTCAATCACCTCTTTCACTCTTCTCTAGCAAAAGTGGCCTTCCCCATAAGGAAGAAAATAGGAGGCATTAACTTTGGAAATGAATTGACCTTAATAATAATCAACCACAACCAACTCAATTATTTTTAAAATGTAGTGTTTTTAAAACCTATTATTTTATTATGCATAGTTTGGCCTTAATGCAACTTTTTAGCCCCCATAATTCCACTAGATCAGTGGTGTCAAACTCAAAGATCCTTATCTTGGATCAATTTAAACCATCCCACATCATCAATATTCAAAATATGTTATATATGGCCCATAAATGACCATTAGTCTTCTTCAAGACCCCCTTTAACATGCATTTCATATACAGCCAGTATTTATATATAACTAGTGTGGTGTATGGCCGGCTGTTTATCCCAGCCAATACCCCCAAGCCGCCAGGTGGAGCCCTCCCTGCAGTATGGAGGTTCCCCGAAGACCAGCAGGGCATTATGGACATTGCAGTTTTTATACGCAGCCCTGCTGGATGCCGTGGGGGCCACTAGAAGACGCTGCAGGGGGAAACAACGGGTATTTACCCTACGCCCTGGAAGTACGTCCAAGTCACATGGACGAAGGGAATGACGTACTTCCGGGTTGAAGAAAAGGACTTTTACTTGACCCAGAAGTGATACAAGATCACATGAACGGGGGATTGGGAACACTTCCGGGTCAGGGAATATAAAAGGATTGTGGGAGCTCCCAGATGGCGAGCTGAGCTGGGTTGGTAGGAGGGCAACGCGTCTGGGAGTTTATGAATATAGTGGAGGAGAGGGTGCTTTGTGCACTGTGGCGATTTAATAAAGTCAATGTTTGGACTTTTACCTGGTGTCTGCAGTCGTGGACAGGGGTTCAAGAGAGCGATAGCGCCCCCTATCTGTCACAGTGGCGTAGTCGTCAGGATACTCTAGCGTCATTTGCAGAGGACCTGTATCTAAAATTTCTGTGGGCAGAGAACCCTGAGAAGACAACGGCGTCAGGAATCACCACAGCATCGCCAGAACCCGAAACTTCCAAGTCTGGAATGGGGAAGAGGAAGAGCAAACAGAGCGACAACGCCATCAGGAGAGTCATGCCTACATTGGCCGATGCTCGGGAGGAGTCACGGAGCGGCCTTACCAGTCCGGAGAAACCTCCAGGGACCAACGATCGCTCTGAGGTTTGTGCCGGGAACATTATCGAAAACCCGTTTAAAATAACAAATTTTGTCCCGTGTATGTACCTCGGAGATGATCACCTGGAGGCTCCGCGGGGAAAAGAAGACTGCCCCGAAGACGATGGCGTGCTCCTGTCGGAACCTGAGCACATGAGAAAAGACTTCCGCATGACGGTAGCCGACGAGGGACACTGCAGCAAACCCGGTGCTTTCTGGGAAGGAGGAGGTCCGCGTCCCGCTGTTTACACCTTCGTACCCGAAGTTACGGACTTGGACTTTCCGAAGGGGAAGGGGGAGGTGGGCGGAGCACCGCTCACCAAGAAAAAAGGTAAGAAGGGTCAGGAAATGGCTGTTCGGGATGTCGCTAAATTAAATAAGACAGACCGCAGTCCGCTGAAAGAAGCGACCCGACCCTCGACCGCAGCCAAAAAGAACTCCATGTCCCAGCAGCCTCCGCGAGACCCGTTAGAGCACGTGCCAGAACCCGGCATGCTCATTGGCTCCCAGCCGGCAGTTAAGACAAACGAGGAAGTGAGTCTTCTGCCGGCCGAAGTAAATAAAGTTAACGTACGGGAACTCGAAAAGCTGATCAAGCCTGTACTAAGTTTCTTGCAGGTACTGACGAGCATCGAGAAGATCGTCGGGGAGTTGGGAGCTGCAGCCAAAACGCCGTTGGAAAAGGTGAGAGACCTCCCCTATTTCATGATGCGGCGGTACAGGTGAGTCAAGCCGGTACCGTAAAGAAAGTAATAGGGACGCAGTGCAATCCGGGCCCACTTCTAATGAATAGCGGGTGCCTATACACGGCGTGCCCTACAAGAGAGGCCAATTCGTTAACTGAGTGGTCAGGGGAAGAGCTGATCGATCCGGGGCAGCTAGACTCTGCTAAATCCTGGAGCGAAGCGGCCCTAAAGACACAGCCACCGGTAATTTATAAAACAAAAGGGGTGCAGACAGTAAAAGGGCTCTCTTCTTCCAATAGAGAGACCCAGACTGTGGACAAGCCCCAGATGAAACAGGAGACTTCTAAAATAAAACAGGGGTCTCCTGACAAGAAAACAAAAGTAGAGAGAGCAACGTTAGAGGCGGCGGGGGTTTCTTTCCCAGCAAGAGAAGGGTCGGCCCTAATGTTTCCCAATTGTTTTCAGTCCCACAGGGGGAGAATAACAGGACGACGGAGGCAGTGCTACAGATGCCGAAGGTTGGGCCACATTTGGCGAAACTGTCCTTGGAGAGAGGGGGACAAGCTGTCGAATTGGACTAATATTCCCCCTAGATTCTCCAGGGATCAAGATACAAGGATTAGTCAAGGCTCAACATGAATGTCCTCTTGGAGACGGACTTCCCTCTCGGGGCAGGCCGCTCCGAATTATAATTCGTCGCTGCGAGGGGAATACTGTGGTGTATGGCCGGCCGTTTATTCCGGCAAATACCCGCAAGCCGCCAGGTGGAGCCCTCCCTGCAGTATGGAGGTTCCCCGAAGACCAGCAGGGCATCATGGATATTGCAGTTTTTATCGCAGCCCTGCTGGATGTCGTGGGGGCCACTAGGAGATGCTGCAGGAGGGAACAACGGGTATTTACCCTATGCCCCGGAAGTACGTCCAAGTCACATGGACAAGGGGAATGACATGC
This sequence comes from Polypterus senegalus, assembly GCF_016835505.1. NCBI lineage: Eukaryota > Metazoa > Chordata > Cladistia > Polypteriformes > Polypteridae > Polypterus > Polypterus senegalus. The sequence continues at coordinate 89,323,694 of NC_053167.1, read as the reverse complement.
TTCCGGGGTGAAGAAAAGGGTCAGGGAATATAAAAGGATTGTGGGATCTCCCAAACGGCGAGCTGAGCTGGGTGGTAGGAGGGCAACGCATCTGGGAGTCAGAGGATTGTATTTGTGATTGAGTATTGTGATTGTTTATGAATATAGTGGAGGAGAGGGTGCTTTGTGCACTGTGGCGATTTAATAAAGTCAACTTTTGGACTTTTACCTGGTGTCTGGAGTCGTGGACAGGGGTTCAAAGGAGCGATAGCACCCTATTCTGTCACTCTAGCCAATACCCACAGTTTCGCTCTCAAAGACCTCTTTTAATAAATTGGCTGATATAAACATATAGACACAATTTTATTTCAGTTTTTGATTATATACCAAGTCTGCACTCAATACGAAAATCACACAAAGGGAGCGAATATGTTGAGCAAGGAACTACAATACTTCTCCATATACAATGTTAGATGTGGCACCCCCAGAGTTCGGAATGAATAGGGAGCATGATGAACTCACTCTGGATCATACCATGAGAAAAACAATCATCCCTTAAATCTTCTCCTGCCTCTTTTAGAGACTGACCTTGTTCTTTATTGAAAGTCATTGCAAAACACATTTTAATTGAAAATTGCAGGTGTTTGAATTGAAAAGGGACGTCAGATGGTATAAGAGGATTACCATATGTGGTATAAAGACAGTTTCTCCCTGACCAGAGCCAGTAAAGATACATGCTTCAATTAAATTTTTGTGTAAAGCTTTTATTTACAGTCTTGTGCCAATGCAGAGTTTAGGAGAATTTAAGTTTCTCAAAAGCATAACTTGTGCTCCTATTTTCAAAATAAGTTTGTATGGAGGAATTTCTGGAGGATTGAGCATATGCTGGATAGTGGATAGTGTACAACCTCTTCAACCTCTTACTACTGAGTCAGTTGAATCAAATGTCATCTTGTGGGTATGTAGCTTTGCTAAAAGACAGTTATTGATTTCTGTAGCTTTGTCATTTTTAAGAGTTAATACAGCTTGTTCCCTTATCCAAGATACAGGTTTAGAAGGATACGTTTTCAGGATATATCAGGATGTCATCTATTAAAGTACATAAATTGTCTGAGATCTTAATTTTTCCTTCTTTCTCCTCTATTTTACCGTCTCCTAATTTCAACAATAGATCTGAAAACACTTGTGCTTTCAAGTCACTCATTAAATGCACTCTAATATTTTTTTAAGCATCGGTATTTTTATTTTCAGGCCATATACTGACCAGCAATGTAATGCAAAAATATTAGTGTATTTTAAATAGTTCAATTTACACAAACCGGCAACATCACGTACTGTAATGGTAAAGGATCGTCAGACTTTATCTGGAAGAATGTTTTGAAGTGTTGAATGCTGTGCGGTGCAGTGACGTCCTACTGTGAATTGAATTTTCGATAACAGTATGCCTAAGTTTCTTATGTGAAATTCAGAAATATTTTGCTAAAATTTTGGAAGAAAACCCAAAAATTGGCACGTGTCCCATTTTTTGAACTCCCTGTATAAAAATAAAATATTTTTAAAAATTGCATAAAACAGTATTTATCAAAGTACAACAGACTTATTTTGGCATTTCTAAGAAAAAAATAACCATTTTTGAGATTGAAAACATTTCAATATTGAAGGGGTAGTTTCACTCCCTTATGATAGGAGTTTCTCAAAATCCATTCTTTAATCTCGCCTAGACCCTAAAACAAACCTCCATGGCAAATTTTAAAATTCTAGACTTGGGTTTTACGAGATCTAGTGAGGAATCAGTGTGTTTTCGCTTTTACTGTATATATATTGATTTACATTTACACCTGTCATTAAAATGTACCTCCCATGTCTGCTCATGTTTACCTGCACAGCACAATGCACCCCACCAAAGCTACTAACATAGGCAGATAGAAAGAGGGGCACCTCCTCTGTTTAGCCTGCATCAAAAAGGGGTGCGAGTTGCATGGACCTGAAGCCCACCTTCAAATACCATTGGAGGAGCACAATACAGCAGACTGCTTGGAAATCTGTTGGCAACCAGATTATAATGCTTAATATCCAAATCAAAATATCAATAGATTGTTATTTTGCCCGTATTTTTACTCTTACAGAGCTAACTAGGTAATAGTGGTAAAAGGAAATACAAACTAGTAATAAAATGAAAGCACACATTAACAATCTATCAGTTGAGAAAAGTGATCCTTTCTTGTATTGTCTGAAGGATTCTCTTCTCCTTGCATGTACAGACTGAGCAATTCTGAGGCATTCTGTCAAAGTTACAAGTAAAACTGATGCACTTAAAATGAGAAGTCGACCACTCCAAGATGGCTGCTCTGCTGATATGCCCTGGATAAGGTGACTGTGGTGAATCTCTTGTTTTATTCACATACTTGATTGCTGGATGTACATAGAAAACACATTTACATTTGTGCTTGAGTTAAATCTGGGCTCCATTTTTTTTTTTTTGACCAATTCTGAATTTGGTCTGTGTGATCTATCAATAGCGTGTTTACACCCATTTTATGATTTGGTTAAGTGCCATTCCAATCATGACGGATGTTAATGCAGGTATAAATGCACGTACTTTGCTTATGCTATATATTCTCAATCTCATTCAGCTTTAGTGTCTGATATTATTTTATCAATCAATGCTGATTTCAGTCACATTGTCACTGGTGATTTTCCTAACTCAAACTGATAAAGAGAGATAACTGTTTAAAGAGATGCAAAAGTATACGATTGTGATGAGCAGATGGGTACCTGTGTGTCGTGTTTGTAAGTAGTAGTTGTTTGTGGATATATTCTGACCCCCCTTGGTATGTAAAGTGTTATTTTTGGCCCTCATTAAAATTGACTTTGACACTACACACTAGACTTAATTTCCAAGGATGCCATAGACTGCATCATGATCATCATCAGCTTATACAGTACTGCCATTTTAAGTCAACGTATAATGCATGCTTTCCAGAATAAAACTAAGTGAAATCAATCATTAGGTCTACTCCCCATCCAGTTATGTGTTAAACATTATATCCATCCATCCATTATCCAACCTGCTATATCCTAACTACAGGGTCACAGGGGTCTGCTGCATCCAATCCCAGCCAACACAGGGCACAAGGCAGGAAACAAACCCTGGGCAGGGCGCCAGCCCACCACAGAACATTATATCTAATGTCCTAATATTAAACTGCCTCTTTGATTCTGATGTTTACTTGATAAATTTAAATCTATAATAGTGCCAACATATCTAGAGCTCCTTCCAATTAATCATCTATACTATGTTAAGCCCGATTATATTTTTCTGATTAAACTTCTGTCTGGTCACAACTCTCATAATCCACTTTGCAATCCAAAAGTAAAACTGGTTCGGTTTACAGCATTACGAGTAAAACACTCTGATGTTTACTAGGAAAAAAAGATCCCTAAAAATAATCAGATTAATCTGTATTTGCTTAATTATGCCTCAGTATACACAACTAAAAGGAGTTTGAGGTACAATTAAAGTGTTCAAAGTTAATTAGCACAATTGACTAAACTCAAAATACCCTAACCTGTGAACATGACAGATGGCAGGAATTTTTTTCCCATTTTAACTGCAATGTTATAAAATACAGAGAAACAGACTTTCCACTGAGTATTTTATGAGATTTTGTAATCATATTATGCAATGGTTTCAAGCACAGCTGCATCAATCAGGGATTTAACATGATGAGACATTCTTACAGAGCTCAGTATTTTACAACAAAAGATGATATTATCTGGTGGGATGTTCCAGACTGTTATGGAGTGTTTTTGTACCAGCTGCCTTCTGGTTCTTGTCACTAAGTGTTTTTTTAATTTCGGTGTTTGCAATCATTTATGTCCTGCTGTAGTGACTTCATGATCATAAGAAACTGAACATTATTCTTAAAATAAATGCAGATAATTTAACAGAAAGATTTTGATCTGCTATGAAAAACAATTGCATAAAAAAAATAATATTCAAAGAGTATGTTGTCAAACATCCAAAAACAAAATCTTTTAAGAAACCAAGCGACAACATTACAGGAACATCATGAAATATCAGGAACTAGTATTTATTCGCACTTATAGAATATCTAAAACTAGCCAACCCGCGGCGTAGCATACGCCGCATAATCAGGCCGCTTTTAAATGATTTTTAAGCACAGAGGAAAAAATAAACATTTGAAAAATCCGTAATTTAATAAACCACCAAGAAAAGTAACATTGCAACAATGCACGCTACAACCAACATACAATTGTCCGTGACTGAAAACCGGAGGAGCGCCGCGCTTTCTCCTTCAAAGCGAAGGACGGGGTTGAACGGCGCTTGTTCAGTACGCACTGCCCGCTTATGTGCCCGCCCCCAACTCCCTACCTGAGTCGCTTTCGTCTGTGTACAGTCCACACGCACCTGTGAGTCACGTTGACTGTTAATTTTCCAAACACCGCCTCAGTCGGTTTCCACGTTGATTTTTCATTGTTCTTTGCGGTTCCGGCTGCTTTTTATATATAATCCACCAAGTCACCCGACCATGGGGGGCTTTACAAAGGGCAGGGACGTAATCAGTGCGAGCATATGACCCGCACGTACTGGGAATTTCTCGTTCGTGGGGAACAATTGGAAGCCACGGTCTCCATCACGAATGGGGTTCAACGGCTTACCCACGCCGGGTAGACACACATTGATCCATTCAGTGTAGCGCGCGTGCAGTACCAGACATACAAGTGCATCACAGACCTGTTAATGCTCAATCTCACGTGGCTGAAAGCCACTTGTCCCTCTAAGAATTTGGACGCCGACCGCTGTTGGGTCGTGTAACTATTTAGCAGGCGGGAGTCTCGTTGTTTTGAAATAACCAGCCAAATCGCTCCACCAACTAAGAACTGCCATGCACCACCACCCACAGAATCGAAAGAGCTATCAATCTGTCAATCCTGTCCGTGTCGGGTGAGGTTTCCTGTGTTGAGTCAAATGAAGCGAAAGGCTCCACACCTGGTGGTGCCCTTCCGTCAATTCCTTTAAGTTTCAGCTTTGTAACCATACTCCCCTGAACCCAAAGACTTTGGTTACCGGTTGGCTGCCGGCGGGTCATGGGAATGACGCCCGGATCACCTGTTGCGGGCCTGCATTGGTGAAGCAGGTGAGACAGTAATGAAACAGAGGCACAGGGCTTAGGGTGGAACGGGAGGAGAGGAGAAGGACATCCACTCCGCTCCCTCCGTCATGCTAGTCTGCTGGTTTCTCGTTCAGTATACACTGCCTGCTCATGTGCCCACCTCCAACTCGTCACTCGAGTCTTTGAACAGTCCAGATGCACCTGTGACTCACGTAGACTTTTCATTGCTCTGTGCGGTTTTGGCTGCCTTTCTATATATAATCCACCAAGACACCCGACCACGGTGGGAGGGGGGTGTGTACAAAGTGCAGGAATATCTAAGAAGACGCATGTTTGTTGCGATGCGAATTGCTGTATGTAGCGTGTAAAACAGTTTGCTATAGTGCACGCGGTCGTGCGTCGTAACTGAAAACTCGTTTTTTAAAGACTGCTCACTTCATTGTGTTTTAACCTCAGTTGTAAAGGAACGTTTTAAGAATCCCATGGGATACCCTCGCAAACAGTTTTACACGCGCATATGGCGATTCACCTCGCGAGAAACATGCCTCTATTAACAGTCAACGTGGGTCGGAGCTGCATGTGACCTCTACGACAGACGAATATAAATGACGCCGGTTTTTCTGTGTCGTCGCGTCCGAGTTGGTGGGCGTGGCTCTGTGAGTTGTCGTCGTATCCAATGGTCTTGGAGTTGGTGGGCGTGGCTCCTTCCTGCGTCGCCATAGGTGTCTCACTTGTCGGCGGCTTAGTGAATCCACGCCCCTTCCGGCGTGCTTTCCATGGTTGTCTTGCCTTAGTGAATTATATATATAGATAATGCTTTAGATGAAAGTAATCAAGTTTAAGTATTCAAATAAAAACAGACCTGAACTTTTCCCAAAAGCTTTAGGAAGGATGAATAAAGCGTTCTTAGCTTGTCATTTACAACATAACTAGTTTTCAAGTAATCAGTAAGTCAAAACAATATGTACTTACATTTACTAAATTTTTGGACCATCTCTTTTCCTACTGATTGAAGCTACACTCGAATTCCAAACTACATGGGAGATGCAAGTAATATATAGCTGTAAAATCACCTGCAAAATAAACTGTGATTCCCCAGCCTCCTATTCTCCTGGTTGTCTGATTAATTAAGTTGTCAAACAACTGCAATAGAAAGGAGGCGCTAAGGGTGTGGTTGACTTAGTCTGTATGACTAAATATCAGTCTTTGTGTGCTGCGTGCATTGCAATGGACTACTATCCCATCCAGGTCTCGCTTCTTCATTACATCTGTTAGACCACTGAAAGAGACTCGGGCCCCAGCAGATAAATAACACAGTCATAATTTAAAGTAAATGATGTTTTTCTCAGGCAAAACAATTTTTTTTTAGTTTACTGTTCACTAAGGCACACTTTTTTGCCATAGCCAGAAGTAAGAAGTGCCTGTTTTTTGTACCGATTTATATTTAAGCAGTGCAAACAAAATGCACATTAATAAGTATTTGTTTTTCTCAAGCAAATAATTTAAATTCCATGGAAACTGAATTAGGATCCCCAAACACATGCATTTTTTTATAGTGATTATAAATAACTTAAAGCAAATCATTTTACAAAAGTACTATAAATAATACTGTTATATACAAAATGTAACCCAAAATAAATACAGTAGTTTCTAATGTTCTTATCAATACTAGTCATAAAATTACCAGATTAAGCATTTGAGCACCTCAGATAAAACACCCATAAGGCAACTCAAGACTACTCAAAATTGAAATATGAAGTTATCTGAATGTTAACAATGTACAGTATAACCTATATTAAATTTTAAGATCAGTTTTCCAGATTTACCCAAACATTCCAGTGTACGTTACGTCCATATACATAGAAACAAAGTTCAGCACATGAGCCATTTTTAATGACCTGCAAACAGTGCTTTGCTGTTCCCAATACTGAGCGTGATAGGAAAAAAAACACCATTGTAATTTTCAGTGTTTTCTTTTTCCTCTTATGCTCATCATTTCTTCTGTGCTTGTGCCAAAAACGTTTCAAGAAGAATGCAGAAGAAATGGATCAAGATGAATGCAATTCACCTCATTCCAATTCTTTTTCTTCATGCTCTTCTACCTTCACAAATTTCACCAGCTCCCTCTCCTCTCATCTCTTCACCTCTTCTTACCACACATTCATCTGACATTAAAATTGGACATTTGAATTTGTATTAACTTTTCATTTTTTTTCTGTGTAATCACCAATACTATGGTACACAGCACTCCAAAATATAAAACTTCAGTTGCTTATACACATTTCCCATAATTATTTTTACATCAGGTGTTGGCTTATTTGATGTGCACCGGTCTGTTTTCAATCTTACACAGCAGTTAATACTATTCAAGATATTTTTGAGTAATTTCTGAATAAATCTGTGTTAGATTACGAAAGAATGGGGATTTTTCACAGTAAGAAATAATGGGAATTGTCTTTTTGGAATATGTCTTTGTGCCTTCTTAGCAGATTTCCAGACATACACATTGAGGCATGGCTGTAATAGTCAGATAATCTACAGACTCAAGTCATGTGGCATTTGAGAAATTAAAATTTGAGAATACAATACAGAGTTCAATACTTATATAAAAAGCATGAATGCTACTACTCTAAATATTTTAAAAGAAATAACTTTGCCTTCATGCAGGAAATCACAGCAAATGTTTCAAGGAGCACATTTAATTAGGGCTATTTTTCCAAATATCTATGAATCTATTGTGTCAAAGGATGGCCATTTTAGAAATAATGTTCATATAGGCAATGACCTCTTAGGAAAATTCAATATGATATCTCCAGGAATCTACTTAAGCAAAAAGTCTGAGAAAAGTAAAACCATATGTTTGAATGGGCGTCATGTCCTAAATAGATTCTACAGTATTATATAAAATTAACCAAGCTGTGATTAAGAAAGGCATTAAGATGTTTCCACAATTAGCAGTGCTGCTAATGCACACCAGGGGATTCAAGACCAAGGGCCTCATGTATAAACGGTGCATACACACAAAAATGTTGCGTACTCCCGTTTTCACGCTCAAATCGTGATGTATGAAACTTAAACTTGGCATAAAGCCACACACATTTTCATGGCTTACGCAAGTTCTCAACTCAGCTTTGCAAACTGGCGACACCCAGTGTCAAAGCGGTGCTTTTGTTCAAGTGTGGTTTCTATTTCTTTCTTAGATGCACATTCCTGACACAGCTTTACAAATACACTGAAATTAACCATATTTTGTTTATTAGTTTAAGGCATCTGATTGTAATTAACCAGTAACAATATAATGATCCACGGAATGGCCAAACTATTCCAAATACCATAGCTGCTTTAGCATTGTTCCTCTCTATGCATCACTCAAGACTATTTATCCCACTGTATCTGAGTGTGGAATCACAGTTCTACAGCAGTTGATCGGAAAGAGAATTATTGGTATGCAGCATCAAGCACACGCTGCCTCAGCCATGCGCACTGTCTATTGAACTGCTTTCATATGGCAAACGCTTCAGAGCCTTTCCTGTAGGAACATCGCGGTTTAGAAACAGTTTCATTGTACTTATTAGTACAATTACTTCACAGTAAACTTGTGATAGTTATAATACTGCACAATCTGAGCCATTTACATATGATGACGATATCATTTTTAAGATGAAATGCAGCAAAATGTGTTTATTACATTATACAGATAAAATGTTAACATCATTTAAATAATCTATATTGTTAATAATTAAACATGTGAGGACACAGTGTCACAGCACTGTATTCTTGCTGGGGCTGGCGCAACACTAGAAGGATAGATGGACAGAATAATTAAACATGTACTACAAAGATATTTCAATGTTCCTTAAAAGTTTTGAAGAATCGGAGTTCTCAGCTTACAGATGGCTTAACGTCTATTTACAGAGCTAATTGTGTGGTGATTGGGTATTTGGAGAAAGAAAAGTAAGGACAGGAATTGGAGGTTAGTAAGTTTGAAAGAGACAGTACTGCTGCAATAAATTATTTCATCGAAGGTTGCGGATGGCGCAGCAAGTATCTTGCGGGAGGCAGGAACAATCTCTGGACAAGGCGCCAGCTCGTCACTATCACTGTGCCACCATGTTCCCATGTTTAATACATTCTTTAACTCCTATCATCATGAAAATGATATCAAGTATACATCTCAGTATTTTAATTACTCAGAGAACTGTAATATCACGAATGTAATGGATTCTGTGTCCAGTCGTTGACTGTCCAGTCTTCCAGAGGAAGAGAAAGCCCGTTTAAGAAGCACGTAGTGATTCACACACAAAGAGCACATAGAAGAACACATAAAAAACAAAGCATTTAACGTGCTACTTTAGTTACAATGATATTTGAGAAACTAGAAAAATAAATGATTTAAAGATGAAGTTTATGATATTGTACTTTAATGACAAAATAAACTACGTGATTAAAGTGGAAATTTCGAGATTAAAGCTTATCTCACTGTGTCCCTATTTTTTTTCTTTTCTCTGTACCCTAATAAGCTTTCATATGACACTCAGACAGTGGGCTACAACTCGCCTTTTAATGGGAACTTTGATATCTGACAACTTTGTTTTTTTATTTTGGGCACTGTGCGACTTTGTGAACTTGAGCTTTCGAGTTTCTCCGACACTCTATGTCACTCGATCAAATTCCTTTTGTTGTTTATACCACTATTTAAACCAACAAATAGTACGTTTTTCCTTGCCTCCACTTGGTATTCGCTGAAATTCTTCTATATCTCCCGGTGCCTTTGCCATTGTCTTTTCACAGAACGCTGAGCTTAAGGTCTATTTATATTGATTTGCAAATTCAAAGAGGCATAATTCTGGGAGGAAACGCACAGATTTATGCATCTGAATTTTATTGTGCATACGCACATTTCCACTTTTTTCCTTATGCCATGTTTTATTGTGAATTCTACTCACAGCGTTATGCATGAAGTTCTCACTACTCACCACTTTGATCATCTACACTCCCGAGTTGTGTCTGCAGGCAGGTGACAAGGTTGTTATGGGAGACTTTGTTGCACACCACATGAATTTTCAGTTAATAAACAGTAAAATTTCTGTCTTGTTTTTTTGAAGCACAAGTTAAAGATGTGGAAAGAACAGCCGTGACCGTCCATAAGAAGCAAAAGGGCAGGAGTACTGGGACACTTGTATTCCACAATGGCCTAAACGACATTTAACATAGATAATCGTAACTCCTGAAGAGAGACTTTGCATCCCTTACTCAGGCCAAAAAGAAAAGGACCACGGCTGCGAGAATCATTGTGTCAGGTCCACTTCCCATTCTGCATACACTGAATGATGCCTACAGTCAATTCCTGGACCTAAACAACAGGATGACAGCCATCTGTGATGGTCAACTGCTGGGCCTGAACAACAGGATGACATCCTTCTGTGTTGGTTAAAATACTGACTTCAAAGACAACTAGGATCTCTTCTAAATAAGAAACCGCTTTTCCTTAGTCATAATGGTCTGCATCCAAATAGGTGGTGCGCTTGAGTCCTCTCCAACAATATCTCTGAAATAATTTGACATTCTTGACTGTGCACCTATAGTCCTAATGTTAACTATAAACCAATGTTAATATGTGATAATTCTGCAGTGGGTCCACCTATAGATATGCACTATATTAGCACTATGATAACGGACCATGGTGTAACTAAAAGGTCTGGACAAAGCGGCATAAATATTTACTTTACTTTATTATCATTTCAAGCTGTCATAACACTCTGATTCAGATGTGCTCTTTTGACACCTTAAATGCAAATATTAGATCGGTAACCAGTAACACATTTAAATCTCAAGCATTTTAAACTGTAAAGATGCAAGTTTTGGTACTTTCACATCTTTCAAGTATTTCGCCACTGCTATTGGAATGTCACAGTCTCTTGTATTGACCATTTATAGACCTCCAAAATATAATCAAGGAATTTTTTGACTTGGTATCTATAATAAAAACTAATTATGACAGGATCTTAATTGCAGGCAATTTCAATTTTCATATGGATAACCAGTGTGACCATAAAACAAAAGAATTTATTAACTCAGTACACTCTTTTAATCTTAGCCAGTACATCAGCAGGCCTTCATATAAGGAAGGACACATTCTGGACTTCACTCAAATGGATTAAAGGCTGACATGAGGCAGGTAATGAATATTGGTATATCTAACCATTTCTGCATTTTATTTGAAGTAGAAATACCGGTAACCTGAGCTAAAGAGAAGTGTACTGTTAAAAAAATTATTTTTTAGCATCAGCAGCCTCTAGGTTTGCTAATATTCTATATAATCAGTCCAAATTTAGTGCTTGCCCTCATACTGCTAGCAATTTAACCAGTAAGGTAAAAAAATGAAATGCTAAGTTGAGAGCTGCAGCTGATATAGTAGCCCTTGAAAAAAACTGTTAGAAATATTCCAGCACTAATATACCTTGGAAGACTCCTAGAGTGTCTGAACTTGCTGAAGAGCTCAGCGTAAATGGAGGAAAACTAAATTAACCACCCACGATGAAATACTGAAGGCACATAAAACTGAATATAAACAAGAGTCCGTCTTGAGAGGCAGTTCTATTACTTTAAAATTATAAATGATAATGCTGAAAACTGAAGAAGTTTATTTACAACTATTGATCGTCTTATAAACCTAGCTCAATCAACAGAATGCCACCTGAAAACTTCTAGAGAAATTTAAGAGGCTTGTGCAGGATTTTAAAAATAATATTAGATGTAATGTAATACATCCCTCCAAAGTTAATCCTGTTGAACCTCAGCATGCTCTTTTTAGCAAATTAAATTCCCTCACTCAAATAGGTTTACATGAACACGAGAAAATAATTTCTCAACTACAATGCTTGACTTGTGTCCTTGACCCAGTCCCTACAGATTTTTTCAAAGAAGTCTCCAATGTGCTAATTGATAGCGTAATTGACATACTGGGGTCCTCCTGGATTGTCTAAAGACTACAGTTGTTAAACCCTTGCTTAACAGAAACAACCCAGACTCCTCTGCCTTTGATAATCTTAAAACATTTTCTATAACCTGCTGTTTTTTTAGCAGTTAAATGATTACCTGAACAAACTTTCTATTCTTGTTAAGTTTCAGTTAGGTTTTAGAACAAATCAAAGTACAGAGACTGCGCTGGTTAATATAGTAAATGACCTGCAAGTGAATGTTCTCTTATACCCAAGCTCAAGTATTTGACACCATTAGCAAAATTATCTTTCTAAATCACCTTAAACAATGGGTGGGTCTCTCTGGCAGTGTCTTAAGTTAGTTTCAATATTACTTATTAGGTAGAAAATGCTTTGTTAGTTGTGGTAATTGTAGCTTCAAGGGAATAATAATAATAATTCTTTGAATTTAAATAGCGCTTTTATCACTACTGAAAGCGCTCAGCAATTGCAGGTTAAGGGCCTTGCTCAAGGGCCCAACAGAGCAGAGACTCTTTTGGCATTTACGAGATTCGAACCGGCAACCTTCCGATTGCCAGTGCACATCCCTAGCCTCACAGTCACTACTCCATATATATATATATATATATACTGTATATACAGTATATGATACTGTATGGGGTTGTCCACAAGTTTCTAGTCTGGGACGGCTGATTTTTTCAATCTACATGCTTGATTAGGCCAGATTCGAAACTAAAAGTAAACTACCACAGTTATGCAGATGACACAGAGCTTTACTTATCTATAGCACCTGATAAACCTGAACCTCTAGCCTCTAGCCTGATCCAATGTCTTGCCAGTATTTCTGAACGGAGGAGTAGCAACTTTCTCAAGATAAATAAGGAAAAAACAGAAATCATAGTGGCAGGAAAAAATTGAAATAATGATGGTCTTGGAACACAAATAATGAAAATAACACAAAATAGTGAAATAAACCTAATTCTTTAGCAATAAAAGTCAAGGCAGAGGTAAAGAATTTAGGTGAAAGTATAGACTCCAGCCTAAACTTTAAATTGTACATTAACCAGATTACTGGGACTGCATTTTTTCCATTTAAGGAACATAGCTACAGTTAGACCTCTTATAATACTGCAAGATGCTGAGACTACTAATTCACACTTTTGCTTTTAGTTGACTAGATTACTGTAATGCACTCCTAACAAGACTACCGAAGAAACACATCAGTCAGTTGCAATTACTTTACAATGCAGCAACTAGAATCTTAACTAGAAAAAGAAAATTTGAGCACATCTCACGAGTTTTATCATTGCTACACTGGTGTCCTGCGTCCTTCAGAACTGATTTTAAAATAATGCTAATGATATATAAATCTTAACATAATCTCTTTCTTCCTACAATATGGAATGTCTGTTCCTCTACATTATAAGTTGTTTCCTTATACTGTATTTTCTAATAGTGCTCTACTTACCATTTCAAGAGCTAAACATAAAAGAAATATGGTGAGGTGGCCTTTTGCTGTCATGCATCAAAATATCTCGAATACTTTATCAACAGAAATAAGCCGGGCTAACAATGTGGATTATTTTAACAATGTTTACTATTAGGTAGAAAGTGTAGTTGGTAATGGGTGGTCTTTTGGCCATGGAACCCCTTCAGATTTCTCCCGAGCTTAACTGGAGGTTTTCTTCTGCCCTCCCAGCCACCTGACTTTATTATTGTAGTCATCTTTGGAAACTTACAATGATATATTACATACAAAGACTTTACCTCTTCTGCTAATTACATATATATTTAATGTAAGCCCATATTGATTAGTTGTTTGAGAAAAGAAAAGGAAGATAATAAAGAGGAGGAGGAGACCAGTCTATTATTGTGAAAAGGTTTGGAGGTGAGAAGGAGCTTGAACTGGGAGCTCAGATAGCTTACCTTCATGAAATAAGGCTCTGAGGAGGAGAAACGTGATTGCTTTTTGTAGAATAATGGCATAGTGGTCTGGCAAATTACTTTCAGTAAACTGAAATGGATACTCGTACAAATTCTCACAGTTGTTTTGATAATCTGCTTATCTTTTACTGATGCAATGGTCAGCCTTTCAATTAGTTTCTGTTTTAAAGTAGATTATTCTTAATGTTTCTTTTGGAATCAGTGCTGATGCAAGTGAGAGAATATTCATCTGGTATTTTTCATTGTTCTCCACAAACATCCTGTAATGGATCCACTCAAATTTATACAAGTTTTCATTCTCACTTGTATTGTGTCTTTAAATTACTATTAACAGCCTTCAGCTCTCAGAATCAGTAATTTATGCCTTTCCTAAAAGAATCTTCAATCTGTTCAATTTTAAAGTAGCTTGGTGAAAAAAAAAAAAGGTCCTCTCAGCATCAATTCCAGTAAAAGGTTTTTGTTAAGCAGGCGCCTGCCATACAGTACCCGGCAATATAATGCCATCATTTAGCATATATAGCAAGACTTGCTACCCTGAAATTGCTGAGTTTATTTGCTACACAGATTACTTGGCAGTAGATTTGTTCTGAAATAATAGGAAACATTAAGAACATGCATATCCACGGGGCAATAAAATCAATATTGAGTGATTTCATACTAATAATACAGCCATGGGACAATCCACATTCTTAAAATTACTAGATATAAAAACTCGGGCAGTCCATTTATAGGAAATGATCCTTGTTTGTAACAATGCTGATCTTATGTTGTGCTCCTTGAGGCATATGTGAGTTTAAATAGCTCTGTGCAGATTAATACTCACGCTAACTATTGCCAGCAACATCACAGCGATAATGCCTCACAGCATTCATGTTAGTGGAAGAATAGTGTACAAGCGTTCACTTCAGCATCACCAGCACATGGTCCTCCAAGAAGCTGGCAATAAAATTCAAGCTCACCAGAACTGAACACCAATATGTACACCTCTCCCCCTATGCCCAAGAAAAGTGGGGAAAGACTGTATTGTTTTTCATGCATTTCCTACAAGTGACATTTGCAGAATGGCTCTATCATGATGGGTGCATGCCGCAAAGTACAAAAATAAACCTCATTTCCCAAGCTCTTGCACGTAAAGTGCTACTTCTTCCTCCAATGAACCTTACCAATTCTCCCTATTTTTTCAATCAATTCAAATACATTTTATTAAGTGCCTGTGTCAAAGCCCCCACTACAAAACAGTTTAGAAAGCACACAAGAACAGAGGTTGAAATAAAAATACAACAATCAATCCATCTATCCATTTACAAAAATCCACATAATTCAAGTTGAGTGGTGTCATGTGCCACAGCCTATCCTGGCAGCACTGGATCATAGCAGCAACCAACCCTGAAAGGTATGCCAGTCCACCAAAAGGGCATATTCTCAAACACAAACCATGTTCCCAGAGAACATTAGAGTTATCAATTAGCTTAAAAAAGACATCTTTGAAATGTGATATTAAAGCCATAGTAGGTGAAGAGCCCACTCAGACATGGGGACAATGTGCAAAGTCACAAAGGTAGTGATACATTAGGAGTATATTGACAGGAAGAGCTCAGAGCAGAGTCGAGTCTACTTTAGTACACTTGGTACAAATGATTTAGCTCGGAACATAACAAAAGCAAGCACATAGTGGACAGAAAGTGCTAAAGAGAAAATATGATGTTCAGGCACTAACATTGACAAACTTAGGGAGGGGCCTGCATCAAATAGAAACAATGGAGTTTATTAACATTCCCATATCAAGGCTTTCAAACTCTGTTTTCTGTAAAAAAAACATTCAGACACTACAAATGTGTAGTCACAAAAAAAAAGGAACCATTATGCTGATATTCAAGAATATTGACCCAGAAGAATGATTTTTGCACAGAGAACTTTAATATATCCTGCAAACCCTAAATAAATTTAATTGCTCTTATTCTTTAAGTCCACCTTTCGAATAGCATAACTTGATTGGGGCCCTCACTATCTTTTAGCACCAACACCGTGTGGCAGACGACTAGGGACCTTGTCCCACTGGGACACCTGGAGAAGGGAAGGACCAGGAGAGAGGCAATATCTTCCCTGGGAGGCAAGAGGGCAGCTCCCCTGGATTACATCAGGATCACAGATTTGGAGCTTGGAAGTTCAACCCTGTATGGGTCCATGGCTACCGCCAATGGGGCACCTGGACTATCCCAGAGCAATGTAGAGCAGCACATCTGTCACACCAGGAGGTGCTGCCAGACGAGGAACCGGCCACACCTGGAGTGCTTCCGGGTGTCCACGCAGCACTTCCGCCACAACAGGAAGTGCTGCAAGAAGATCTCAGGGAGCACCTGGAGCACATCCGGGTGTGCCATAAAAGGAGCCGCCTCATGCCATTTGGGGAACCGCAGTCGGGAGGCAGAGGACAGAGCTTGCGGGAAAGGAGTGAAAGCGGCAGAAGAGAAAGAAAAGAGTTACATAAAGGACTGTGAGCATTGTTGGTGGTTGGTGCACTATGTGCTGTGTGTACAAAAGAAGCAGAAAATTAAAGTGTGTGCTTTAAGGACATTGTGAGTCGGTGTCTGTCTGAGTCGAGGTTGATCTTTCCACAACCTGTAGAGCCTAATTAAATGCTTAAAAAATCAGAAGTAAATGTGCAAGTCATACCTGCTTTCCACCTCAAATCTTCGACTCAGAAATTGAGAATGAATATGACGTAAGGTTATAATGTTCCTCTCCCACATTTGTAAATAACTGCCATTGTCCAGGTTTACTCATATTAGCCAGTTGGCCCCCACATCCTTTTTTTCCAGTCTTTGCTATTCTGGGCTTGAGATCCATTCTTTTCATATCACCTGACACCACCTCCAATCATGTCATTTTTAGCCTCCTCGGGATCTCATCCCCTTCACTCCCATACTGGTGCATCTCATTCAGCGATTCTCTGCCTTTAGCTTGATATGCTTACATTGCGACAAAAGGAGGTTGGCGTCAGGAAGGGTATCCCGTCTTAAAAAAATCTGCTTCAATAATCACAGATGATGACATAAAAATGAACGAACAAACTTTTGCTTATGGTCAAATATATCTATCAACAAGCCAGTCTTTTTAGAAGGCATGAATATACAGCATCTCACTTTTACAATTAAGAGATCTGAAAAACTTTAAATGTTACTTCAAGCAAATCTGCTTGCTGAGTAATTTATTAAATAATGGAGGATATTTTATGACTGCTATCATGTAGGAGTTCATTTATAAAACACTAGGTGCTGTAAAATTCTAAATTCTTCTCTTTTCCAGCTACTTGCTCTCCATTTAATAACATGGAATAAGAAAGTTTATGTACCTTAAAGGTCAAACCTCACTTTCTTCTTGCATCAAATAGTAACTAAATCTGCAGGTATAACACCCTGTCCATAAAAAGGGAATCTGACCAATCTAGCCAGCCACACATAGATTTATTAAGTTGTATAATGTAAAAATGTTTTCTTTTGTTGACACTTCATTATACAGGTTAGGTTGTGCTCTGCCAGGTGCTTCACTTCTTTTAAAGATATTTAGGGTGCACAAAGGCTACATCAGGTTTACAAATCAGCCATTCTCTTACTCAGAGTGCCTTCTATTGGACTACAGGTTTGATTATCATCACATTAACTAGTTTTTGCAGTTCCTAGTACATATAAAATTTTGTTAAATACATTGATAAGAGGTAAGAAGCTCTTTCTACGATGGTGAGGTGAAGCCACCTTATTATGTACAACTCCTTATTAACTGAAATAGTCTTGCCCTCCAGACAATCATGTGGCTGCAACTTGGTATACATAGAATGCGGATATGGTCAAGAGGTTTAGTGTATTCAGCCATAAGTTACTATTGAGAAGACACGTGATCTAAGCAGTTTTGATTGTGGTATGATTGTTGGTGCCAGACAATTGTTTCCAGGATTACAGAAATAACATGCAGTACAGTCAGCAGCGTGGACTGGGAATAGCGAGGTAAACTAAAAACATCCAGTGAGTGACCAGACTGTATCAGAAAACACTTAATGAAAGGAGAATGGCCAGAGTCATTCAAGTTAGCAGACAGGCCAGACATACTCAAAAAGCTTTTATTTTTTTACAATTGTGGTATGCAGACAGTTGTCTCTGAATGCACAATGGAAAGTTAGAGTGGAAAGATTACAGTGGCAGAAGATCATGCCAGGTTTTACTGAGGTCAGCTAAGAACTGAGATATGAGGCTACACTGCGCACATGATCTTCAAAACTGGACAAATTAAGACTTAAGAAATGTCCCCTGGACTGAAAAGTATTGATTTCCATTACAACATGCAGGTGGGTAGGGTCAAACGTTGGCATAAAGCACAAATCTATGGATCCTTCTCTCCATGCATCAGCTCTACAGATTGAAACAGTAATGACATGTAACGAATGGTGTACTTTCTTGGTATCTTAATAAGAACTGAAATGTCATTTGAACACCACCACATTACCGAATCATTGTTGCTGACTATGTGTGTGTTCCTTTATGCCCCCAGTCTCCCCTTTTTCAAATGAATGCTTCTAGCAGAATAATAAGTCAAAATGCACACATTTTCTAAAGCTAATTCCACAATAAGATAGTGACCTCAGTTTACCCTTTGGTCTGTACAGTCCCCAAAGAGAGCACAACTGAAGTGAAATGGAGCAGGAAGTTCATAGTATGAACATATGGCTGTAAAATCTGCAGAAATTAAATGATTTGAGTCAGTATTGATCAAACTGCCTAAGCAATGTTTCCTGTTCTTTGTTCAGCTAGAATTCTAGCTGTTCTGGGGGAAAGGTGGTCCTCCTCAGTACTGGATTGGTGGACCTAATAAAGTAATAGGTGTGTTGCTCATTCACCTTAAAGTTTAGTTTAGAAAAAAGGCAAATTTGTTGCATGTTAAAACTCAGACTCACCATCTTTCTCTGTATACTTTTGTCTGCTGTGGATAAATAACACAAACATGAAACTCATCAAATGTGAATTAGGTAAAGATAACTTTTCATAAAATGTCACTTTTAAAAAAAGATATATATATATTTTTTTAGAGTTTTGAAACATCTATCAAAAGAATGCATTTAACTTTCTCTCCCACCCACCTACCTGTAAAGTGAATCTCCTATTTGTACCTTGTGATGGGCGGCATTGGCCACTACCCGGCTAGGGGAGGGAGCATCTCCAAGGCACTGCCTCCCCAGGGACGCTAGAGAGCAGCCCTCCTTGGCAGCTGTGGCACCACGGATTCCCACAGGGCATGCCGGGACTTGGAGATTGGTACAGCCCTATTGGGTTGCATGAGGGCCGCCTGGGGGAACTGCAGAGCCCTTCAGTGGACTTCCAGCACACCTGGGAGTGATTCCAGGTAATACTAATGAGCCACCTGGAGCACTCCCAGGAGCAGAATAAAAGGAGCTGCCTCACTCCATTCGAGGAGCCAGAGTCAGGAGGAAGTGGACGAAGCTTGCCTGAGAGTAGTAGAGGTGGAGAGAAAGAGAGAAGGAAAGAAGGAGAAGATGGAAAAGACTGTACTTTGTCTTGTGAACATTGTGCTCTTGCGGGGAGCGAAAAAAGTGCTTCCACACCCTGCTGTGTGGCAATTTGTGTCCCGCCTGCCTGTGTCAGGGTTAGGGTGGCTGTACATGTCCCAATGGTCCACAACCTGCAAACACACTCTGTGAGAATGCAGTAGGCAATGCCATAACATCAGGAAAGTATGCAGGGGGAGAGGTGCAGGGAATCCACTTTAATAATAATAATTATTATAATAGTAATAATAATAATAATAATAATTTTTTACTTTTATATAGTGCTTTTCTTGCTACTCAAAGCGCTTTTCATAGTGAGTGGGGAGCCACTTCTACTACCACTAATATGTAGCATCCACCCGGATGATGCAGCAGCACTCGTTTTTTTCACCAGTACACTCACCACACATGAGCTGTTAGGACGTGAAGGGGTGAGAGAGATAGTTAGCCAATCAGAGATAGGAGATGATAAGGAAGCTAGTATGACTAGGCCGTGAAGGGCAATTTAGCATCGAGATACACCCTACTCTTTACAAAGGATACCCAGGAATCTTTAAAGACCACAGAGAGTCAGAACCTTAGTTTTAGTCTCATCCAAAGGATGGCACCATTTTTACAGCACAGTGTCCCAATCTCAGTACTGCAGCATTGGGATCCATATTCAAACAACAGGGTAAGTGCCCCCTGCTGGCCCAAGCAACACCTCTTCCAGGAGCAACCCAAGCATTTCCTAGATGGTGTCCCATCTAAGTACTAGCTGGGCCCAAACATGCTTAGCTTTAGGTGGATGGCCTCTTCTGAAGTTAATAAAAGGACAAATGTCTATGAGTCTGTCTAGATGCTATGTCTCTGTTATATGCCATTTGGTATGGGATTCCTATTAGCAGTGCTAATGATTGTGATGCGCCACCTGTTGGAATGACAAATGCATTGCATTTTCTTACTAAATGCATCATGATTGATTACTTAGATTTCTACCTGTCTTAGACAGATAGCAAAGCAAAGTCTATAAATACAGTATATATAATATGCTAAGGGTTGTGTCCATCTGTAACGCAATTACTCGTAAACCTCAGGGGCTGGAACCTCGATCTTGGTCTTAATTGCATGTTTATGACATGATGTGTGCTGGTGAAGCAAAAAATTTGGATAGCTGCAACTTCTGCGAAGTTACAGTAATATCCATCTTTCTTACAGCAAACTGCTCAAGAGGCTGACATGGCAGAAAGGAAAATAACAACATCTGCTGAACATGAATGGCACTGCCCCACATCACTCATAGGAAGCAGTAAAACAGCAGCACCATCTGCTGAGTGTCAAGTACAGAAAACAGAATCTTTGCACAACAAAAACAGACAAATGCCTATGCAAACTTATCTATAGTGCTACAAACTGTGATGCTGTGAGAAAGAACTCCAGCGGCAACATCTCCTGAAAAAACAGCAAAACACAGGAGGCATTTCAATGACAAAGAATGACAAGAGGTAAACCTAAATATAGAGTCATACAGTTGTTCAGTAATAAAATGGCTCATCGATACATTACACATTCTCCGCGCTACAGAATAAAAGAATGACAACAACAGAGAAATGTGTGCCAACAAACAAGGAGACTGTCAAATACTCACAACTCTTTTCCAAATTTAAACATTGCTTTGCCATCCTTACAGCAGTGTTTGGTTGAGGAGCACTAATTTTGAAAGCTAGATTGGTGATGCATTCACTGTGGGTCAGTATTTTTTCATACTGAAAACAAAATTATTTCCAAAATGGAAATATTTAGCTTGCTCTGTATGAACCACTTAATTTTAGGACCAGATGGCCATGTGTTTTTTAGTGAGGCATTGCTTTGGAACATAGACATACTGAATGCAATAAATTCAAGAAGAAAGCACAATAATATTTAAAGATAACATTGGAGGAAAATGAAAATCTATGCTATGGTATGGATGTCTTTACCCAAGACCTTGGGATTAAGGAAACTCTACGAATAAAAAGAGCAATGATTTGACAAAGTGGGTGTAATAAGGATAAATAAAAGCTTGCTGACAATTGTAGAGTAGAGTAACTGATTTGTAAGGCCTTGAAGCTAACTCTACCACGAGCTGGAAGGTGAAATTATTAAACCACTTACAAGGTAAGTGATTATTGTCTGTGGTACTTAGCAGGAATCTTACATAACTATCATGAATCAAGGTCACTATCAAAAGCAATTTGATGACTGACTTTAGACAGTTACGGTCAAGGATAAGAGGATGATAGCCATGCAGAAGTAAAGAGCAAGCAACATACCACACTGGAAATCAATCTGTTAAAAGGATACCAGTGGAGGATATTCGTAAATGACTATGAAACAGGAGCATGGCTTAGAAGTTTAGTGGTGCAAGAGCTGTCATCAGAAATGATTGGGATCACTATACAGGCCCACTACTGATGTAATGTATGTTTGACATATTTTACAAGACCTAAAGTCACACAAGCAACATGTGCAAGTTACCATATGTCACTGTCTAAAAGTGAAGCTTTATAAGCTCAATGAAATACATAAATTTTAAATTTGACACCACGAATTACTATTATGTGTCATTATCATTTTGACCATATACGATATAAAGGTTATATCCATATAATTCATTTCCATTGTCATATATACACTAAATCTATCCATCCATTTATTACACTACCCTTCCTGGGGAGGGTCATGGGCACAAAGAACAGATGACAAAGAAATGTGTAGATGACCTATAAATGTAATTGTTTGAGGCACCTCATTTAAAAGCCGCCAGAACGACAGTGGAAGAGTACAATTAAAATCGTAATAGGCATTGGATTTAATCATCATTAAGCTGGTGTTGTTTCAGAAGTAAGTTCATTAAAAAAAACTATTTAAATAGGGAATTAAGACAGTTACGATTGGACTGAAATCTAAACTAATAAAGACAGAGCTGAATAGAGACAAGAAAGTGCAAAGAAAAGTTGATGTTAGTGGTTAAGGAAAGTATAAAGCCACATATGACAGAACAATAGTGACTACTGAAGATATCTTGGACAGGCTGTAAGTAACTTTAACGAAATACCTGTTGGTAAAAGGATGGCTTTATAAAAATATAAGGTTTTCTACATTCAGGCCTATGTGCAACTGAAGTTTTTCCTCCTTCGCCGATTCATTTTGGCAAGTCATGTTTTCCTCAGAATGACATGATTTGCAGTGGTTTGAACTATAGTCTCACCATTCAAGATCTCTTGGCTGACATCTCAGCTCAGTCAGTGTCTGTATAACATTTATATAGTATGTTCATCCCATGTCCCAATACATTTCCTTTAAATAATGAATAAAGATGCACGCTAAGCTGATTGTCATCTTCACCCTATAGAAGTGAATGTGTTCTCCAAAAGACTGGAGCTCCTTCGGGGTCCGGGTACTGCTTTATATTGAGGCACATTTTATTGATGTTATATTTCATTGACAATTCATTGATATCAAGGCTTGCTACTTTACAAAGCTCTAATGAAATGTATTTACCAGCATATTAAATAGAAACCTACTAGGAGTGTACAGACCAATGTGGCTTATTCCAGGTGCCAGGTGTTGGTGGTCCTAAATATATCAAAATTAACCATTTCCAATAAAACCAACCTAAATTCAGTACTTATTTCATATGGTCAGGAAGCCCTTGAGGTCCGTAATGGCTGCAGGTTTAAACTTTAACCAGATTTGTAATTAGAACTCACTTACTTACTACTAAAGCAGTAGATTTTTTGAGCTTAGTTTTAGTTAACTTGTTTGTTACAATTCAGAACCCTTAATTGCCTATTTTAGTATTAAACAGCTGCATTAAAAGTTTAATTGCTGCTCTTTTTGTAACTGGCCATCAGTTAATAATGTGGTACAAATGAGAAATGAACCACCATTTAAACCCGTGCACATGCATCATGAAGTATCTATTTAAATACAATATTTTTAAATAAAAAAGAGGGACGGGAAGGAACAAGAGGCATAAATCTGTTCTGAACCACAAAACATCTGTTCTAAGAAAACAAAAAAAAATCTATAATGTGATAAAGATTTGTCTCGAAAGAATGAAAACACTAACAAGCCATATAATTAAATGCCAAGTTTGATAATCTGCTAGGCCCGGCTTCTAATTAGAAAAATTGGTTGCGATGAAAACCTGTAGCCACTACAGACCTCCAGGACTGGACCTGAGTACACACACCTTAAGTCAAATTTTTTTTTTTGTTAATATCCATAAATTCAGACCCCCATTTTCTGAATTTATTTTTCCATTACAATGACAACACCAAAATATTGTAAAGGTGTCAGACATATGAAAGTACATAACTTTGGGGAAACTTTGCAAAGGAAAGACATGCAGATGCATGGAGAACAGACAAACCACATCCAAATGGTGACTGGGTAAGAATTTCAGGGCAGGTCCTGGAATGTGAAATTACAAAGATTTGCTACTGTGTTTATTATGTAATAAGATGTTTTAATCATAAACAAACAGATGTTAGAGATTTTACAATTAAAATGTCATATACAATATGAACAGAATTTAACACTAGAATCCCTGAAGACTACAAAAAAATTTGTAATACCAGGCCACCTTAAATTCCTTTGCACCTCTCCATCAGCATCTTTTGTTTTGTAAATGTATCAATCAGCACAAGCAGCAAGCAGCTGCTGTCCTATAACCCCACGCTGGAGCTCAACTCGGGCAAAAAACTCTCCTAGTTCAAGCCTGCTTTATCAGCGTGTCCTGGAGGGCCTCTGTGGCTGCAGGTTATCATTCTAACCCTTTTCTTAATTAGTGACCTGTTTTTGCTGCTAATTAACTTGTTTTGAATTAATTTTATTTGACTTGCTCATAAAGACTCAGACCCAATAATCATTTCTTTTTCATTAATTAGCAGCTAAACAATGTGACACACATGTGACGCAAACAGTGACCATCACACAATATCTGAAAATAAAAAGGGAGGAGGTCTCAAGAATGTTGATTTGCTCAGGTCCCCAAAACATTTTAAAAATGCTCTTAGAAAAGTAAAAATAATCAATAATTTTAAAAATGTATGCTACTGCACAATGAGATCAACGGGTTTAATTAACAACAAGACTCGACGCCTAATTAAATTAGTTGGAGTGAAATTGGTTGGAGTTTGAGGCCCTGACTTAGTCGGTCTTCTGTTGGCTCACTCACTTCACATTTCATTCCTTTTTAAGAAAAGAAATGAAGCAATTTGGAGGAATGATGAAGAAATGCCAGGGAACAAAAAAACAAGTCAATTAGAATTAATTCAAAAGAAGTTAAATAGCAGCAAAAACAGGTCACTAATTAAGAAGGGTTAGAATGCAACCCTGCAGCCACTGCGGCCCTCCAGGACTGGAGTTTGAGATCCCTAAACTTAAGTCAGGTTATTTTGCAAATCCAGCATAGAGGAAAATTAAATTCTATTTCTGTTAAATCTCTTAATAGTCTCCAGTACTTATCCTTAAAGTACAATGTACACTATTAAACTAGAAATGAAAGCAGCTTTTCTCACACGTAGTGATCATTAGAACAAAGAATTCTGACATACAGTATGCATGAGGAGGCTTCAATCAATCAGTCTTTGCACAGCACCTTTCAAGACAGAAGGCATCTCAGAGCAGATTACATGTAGAGCTCAACACAAATGACATACTCTTCTAAGGGGAGTTTGGCCATGTTAAGTGACGAGCTCAAGGTCAAACAAAGGAGGAGAAGAAGGATGTGTGGCGTCAAACCTGAATCCTTAGCTATTAAGGTAAACTGCCTGTGGCATTTGCAGGAAAAGGAAATTATCTCTCCTGACCAAGAGTGATTTTAGTATTTACTAGTCTGGATTAAGATCCATGCCTCTATATAAGCAGGTACATTTAGGCTGTGCATTTATTTCAACCTGTAATTGAATTTAGATCAAAAATTTGATTGAAATAAGAAATGAATCTGTAATACTTAAAAATGATAGGATGGAATGATCATCACAGCTGAAAAGGCGTCACCTGCAGTGCTGGTTTCTGCTTTGTGTCCAGTATTGCCAGGGAAGACTGTGGTTTATTGAAAATTTATAAATAACTAAATTAGTTTAAAAAATGTATGGAAACATGGGTAAAAAATGCAATAAAAGAAAAAAAACATACAAAAACACCAAAGAAACATTTTTATTTAACAAAGAAAAAATAGTGTACAATATACATAGAATCAAAACATGAAAAAAATGAACTATAGAACTGTACTGAACATTCAAATGTATTTTTTTTCTGTGGTAACAAGGATTTCAACACCACCAATGATTAATGAAACCAGTCGTGGCGCTAGTGTTCCATACATACAGAGTCATGAGTTTAAATGAGTCATTGGGTTGTTATCTGTGTAGAGTTTGCTTGTTCTCCCAGTCTATGTCTGGCTTTTTCTCTAAGCATACCATTTTTTTCTCACATTCCAAAACATGTGGTAGACAGCTTGTCTGGAAATTTGCTCATGTGAGTGCAGTAGTATGTGGTAATGAGCCCTGAAATGGACAAGTATCGTGACAAGCGTGGTTACACAACTTGTACCCATAGTGAACCCTTGTGACCCTGCATTGGATTAAGATGTTTTCAGAATAATATGTTATGTTTTCTGGTTACAGCCACGTGCCCAAAAATGGAACATCTTCCTCAAGACAAGCTGCTGTTGTCTCTAAACTAAAGGTACAGAAAGGTTTAATAAAGTATAAGCAGTTTGGTCTTTACTAGTGGCTCACAATATGGGCTTTAATAATCTGGAAACCCCCTTAGAATAGGGAAACCCATTCTTACCAGCTCCCAGCAGAGCTGCCCAATGGGACTACAATTCCCAGGTTGCCCTGCGGGTGTGTGCATGGGTGTTCCAGCCAAGAGATGCTATCATCTAGAGTAGTGAGGGGGGTATACCGCCTCCACCTGTCCATCCATTTCATTGTCTCATCCGAGAAAGGGAGCATCATCCATCAGGGAGGGGACATTTATCCATCAGTGCCCACTGTCCACCACATGGGTCCTTCTGCCGGGCAAGGAACCATCAATCCTGGGTCTGGAAGACAATCCATCTCTTTACAAAAGGTACTGCTAAAAGAAAGGAGTTCAACATAGATAACTCAAGAACAATGACTGCACGATATTACTCACATAAAATTACAGAATGTTGTAAAGTTAAGAAATTAGTTACTTTTTCAAAATTAATTTGTTAAATTGTCAATGTTTAAAGTAAACTTCTAGCCCCATGAAGGACTTTGCCCCTTTTCTGAGTTGATCCCTGCCCTACACAAGCTGTAGCTAGGACTGGCTTAGAACTCAAATGGAGTGGGAAGGTTTGATGGTGAGTAAAATAATAAAAATTGAAATGGTACAACAGGAAATGCCTGTTTTAATTTACCAAGTAGGTAATAAAACAGTGAATGTATAAGTCATTCTTGACTCTCATAATGCTCCAGTTTCCTCTCAGATATCAAAGGCACACATTACTAGGATCTATAATTTAGGCTGGTATTACTGATTGTCTCTTTGTACATGTGGATGCCCTAGCACATTAGACTAATCAGTAGGCTAAATAAGTTCAGAAAATTGAAAAATACTAGGGTGCTTTGCTTGCTATCCCAACCCGCCTGCACTATGCGCCAGCACCTTTGCATCTCTGCTGCTGGCGTACGTGCATTTCACTTTCACCATAAAATAAAACTTTTACTTATGGCAGATAGGCCTGTTCGCTGGGAAGAAACAGTACTTTTCAGTGATGGAAACATGAATTAGACAATCTACAAGTATCTGACTTAAAGTTTAAATCCGAACAAAATATTCAATCTCTTTTCACTGTTCTGTTACTTCACCAAGTAATAATTTCCGTTTTTTGCACTAATGTGATCTTTACTATAATTTTTTTGAGACTTTCAAATTTTTGTACTTCTTTTATCTGTAACCTGCTCTGCATGAATATCACGCCAACGTTTTTGAATTCTTTACGATGTTCTACTTTGTCATCTACTCTTTGTCTTTTATTTCCGGCCATGGGCGTGGTTAAATCTCTTGGCACAAAGTCTCGTCTCGCGGGACATGAAAGTGTCTCTCTGAGAATATCATGTCTCTTCTTTCTTCCCAAGATTTTTTTTATAACAGAGAGAAATAATATATGATATGATGGTGAAGTGCTTGAAATCCACACCTATGTGCCTATGTAGAGTTTGCTCATTCCCTTTGTGTATACACAGGTTGTGCTCCAGGTTCTCTCTCATGGTAAGCAGGTTGGTGACTCTTAACTGGCCGTGTATGAATATGAGTGTGTGTGTGTGTGTGTGTGTGTGTGTGTTTGCGTGCGTGTGTGTGTGTGTGTGTGTGTGTGTGTGTGTGTTTGATGGAGCAGGGGCATGCTCTACACTGGACTATTGCCCTGTCCAGGCTGTTTCTTACTTCAAATCATATGTTACATGAATAATCTTTAGACCTGACAACCCTTTAGTGAATTAAGCTGGTCTGAGAATGTATGTATCTATGAAGGTAACAAAAACTTTAAAGAAAAGCAAAAGCTAAATAACAGGACTGTACAAGCAGAAAAGGTAAAACTTAATGTGACAAAGGCTGATGCTACTACCAGGAGCCAATCTAAATGACTTTCTGCAATCTGCAAAAAAGAACTTAATAGAATTCGAACAGCCATGAATTTCCCAAAAAAAGAAACTGTATGAATCTGACTATCTGGGTCAGAAAGATTTTTGGTTTCATCACACAGCCACTTGTTAATAGAAAACATATAAAAGACCAGCCTGCAGTCTCAGAATAGATACGTTTTTTATTTCTACTTTCATATATTTCACCACTGAGTAACAAAAGCTTCTCTCTTATCTTTGCACTCTTTGTTTCTTGCGTCTCACTTTCCCTCCTCCTCTTCCACCTTTGCAATCAGCTAGTAAGAAGTGAGAGTTGGCTTTACACGCATAAGGAGTTATGAAGTACAATGTCAAAGCTGAGAAACCTAATTAGTAGAAAATGAGAGCTGCTACCAAGACAGAATCTGGTGAATTCCAGGTGGCTGGGTCACTTGCAGCATTACAGGAAAATTAACACTCAGCCCTGCAGAAATTCTAAATGATCATTTAAAAAATGGGCAATCTTTTTAGAATTTCTGGCAGTAGTAGGGTGTCGTACAGTGTTAGCCATTATGGATGCAATGATAAGTCAAGCAAAATGAAACCTTTTATTGGATAACTAAAAAGATTACAATATGCAAACTTTTGAGGCAACTCAGGACACCCTTCAGGCAAAATGAGTTGCTAGTAACATTTTAGACTCACAAATGCATTATTAGAGATATACTCTTTTATATGCCAGTAATCTGCAGAACAATTAGCTCACATTAGGTCAGTCTATTGTGTTATTACTTAAATAAAAACAACATTTCCCCAAGACTTTAAAAGAATGCAGCCTTATAACCATAGTGTCCATAGTGGCTTCAACTCCTAACCCCATCACAGTCTTCTTGGTGTATGTACATTATCCCTTTGAATTCTCTTCACACACCCCAATCTCCATCAGCAAGGGTGTGCAGCTTTAGATTGGACAGTTTTGTCTGCACCAGCTCTACTGCCATATGTGGCTTTAACATCCTGAAACCCTCAAATAGAAAAAAAGTAAATTAAAGTCTAATAAAATATGACATATTAAATTATATATTTCCTAATTCATATAATAAAAATAAACATAAAACAAGTTAGAAAATGTACACATGACATAACTATTAGATATTTTTGGGGACCTAACTGATTTGAAAGTTGGAGCATTCAGATTTTTTAGTTACTTCATCAAAGAGTCAGTTATATTATTGTTAATTAAATAGTTTGTTAACAATGAGTCAAATTCAAAAAGAACAGCAATAATAGAATGTAATTGAATGCATTAGTAGACTATATAAAACACACACTTTTAACAGTATTTTAAAAAATCATGTAGTTAAAAACGTGACCAAAATAGACTTGTGGTACCTCAACAGCTTTTATAGAGAGCAGAATCCAACTCAAGTGATGTTGACTGACGTGCTATTATTAGTTGTTGGATGAGGACAAACTGTGATCAATTGTAATTAAAACTTATTATACGTAACATTTTTGAAAGAAGTACCTAATGGTGAGTTAAAATATCTATTTAAGCCTCAAGGTAAAATTACTGGCTGTTTCGGAGCGCGACACAGAGTAGTTGCAAATAATGCACTTTAATAATGCAGATAATGCAGATGTGAGGTTGCTTTTAGTTTAAAGTATATATTTGTTCACTTTGTGCTTACAGAGCAACACTTACATAACACCTTTCTTTACATGTGACTTTTTCACCCTTTTTCTTTGCTTTTATGGTTAACTTACCTCAGCCAGCAGGAGAAGTGAGTTGCTGTAATAGCAGCTTGCTCGTGCAGCTCCCCTGGCATTTGACTAACTTGTACCAGCAATTCACAATGCCATCAGGAACTAATGATGCTTCAGTCGATTGGCCGACACTCTAAATTGATTAATTTTCATTACAAAAGACTTGGTCGGTGAACAGTAAGTTGGCCAACCACAAACAAATATTTTTTTCTCCATCTTTTCTTCTAAGCTTTATAGTAATTTAGTTGTGCTTCTCCATTACACGAGGCATAATTGTATTTGAGCTTTTGCACAAGACTTGTCTTGGTAAGAACTTTCTGTAAATAGAGAGCAGTAAGGCCAACTTTACAAGAGAGAGAGTTGGAATATTGGCATTTAAATTAATGAATGTTAGGTTCTTATATCATAGATGTTTTCCTTTAAAGGATAGCATCCAAATGATTTGAAGCCTAAAACTGATAATTTTCAGTCTGTTACATTGTCCTATGAAGTGTTTTATTAAACCAAATAGTGTCAGATGAATCCACACAGACGTAAATGGAAACAAGTTAGTTAGAGAACTGCTGGCTCCTTTGTCGTCCACATCTTACTGCTAATAAGGAGCCATTGAAACAATGAATGCTGCTGTTTTAAGACTGACATAAGCAGTTAAGGATGGAGAACCTTAACAAACGAGACCAAATAAGACCAAATAAGGCAGAAAAATGTCACTTCTGACTGACTTCTCATTAAGAAACTGGGTTGGAATAAAACCCTTCAGCCACTGTGGCTATCCAAGACCAAGATTGCCCACCCTGATCCAGCATACTGAGGAAGCATGTAGTCCTGACAGGTTGTCTCCCCCTCTCCTTGCATCACATTGGCCTCCCAGAAATCCCACACATATGTGTTGTCCATCACCATATATATGAAGAGAGAATTCCTCAAGGTTTTTCATGTATACAAAAACTTTGCTATTTTAACCCAATGACTACATCAAACTCTTCCATAGCGATTTATTCAGATCTTTAGTACAAATATGAGCTATTTAGGAGCATATCAATATATACCTGATTTAACTCTTTCAGGGCTGATGTTGACTTTTGTTGAAATTCAGGAGTAGAGGATGGTAATCAGCTGTAAACGGTGACAAAACTTGCTGTTACGTTTAAGTTTGATTATCTCTGCTAGAAGGAAAGTCGGCTTCATTGATTTGATTTTCTGTGCATGCATGAGTGGCGAAGAGTAAACAATCGACATCTGGCGAGAGGCCAAAGCAAATGCATAAAGTAAAATACTCCGTGGTCTACTTCTCTGTGTCGACATTTCTTTTGAAACAGGTGTAGTAATTATCGCTGAATCAGACTCAGACTTATCAGTCTCCAAATGTGACACAAGTGATCTGGAGATGGAGATCGAAAACAGAGGTGAGTGCCTGAATCAGCGTACGGCCCCCTGCTAATCATGATGCTGAACGTGTGGCAATATTCATTTTGGAAGACCGCCAGTTACAATGGAAGACCGCCAGTTACAATTACAAGAGGTACAAACCAGATTGCGTTACACTGTAAATGCCACTGCAGCCCACCTGCTATGTGAAGAAGGCAGCCAGGCAGGCAGCCGGCCCACCTCACATTCATGCTGGCTATCAAACTTCCCCTGTGCATCCGGCAGAGTTGGCGATCAGGTCCCAACAGCAGCCACAGCACGCAGCAATAGATGCTTTATGTTGACTTATGGGTGAAACCATTGCTTTGTATGCTTTTCAGAAAACTGAGTTTTTTGGAAAAAATATTCTGCCCTCAAAGAGTTAAAAAAAAAATAAACAAGAAATACATTTTGTGTCAGAAAGAATGTTGGCACTCCAAAGAAACAGGTTGAGCAATTCCAGCAGGTCAAGAGACTATAGCAGTGTAAATTTCATCTGCACAACAACAACAACAACATCAGTAATGTCAACATTACAGTAGAAAGAATCCTACAATTGCTTAACAGAAAAATCAAACTCAAAACTAAAACGGGAAAGGAAATAGGTGTGGGGGGATATACAAAACAAATGTGTCCACCAAAACTGAAAAACCCAAAATAAAGCATTGGAGATAGTGTTCAGCAAAATGTATCCCCATTAATTATTGTTCCCTCACACACAGCCGAATGGCTCAGAAACAGAACATACTAGGAAGGATAAGAGTATTACACTGTCCTTAACGAACCCCATTTTGTTTCCTTGTGAGCGGAAGACGACTTTCAGGACAGTGATATGACTTCCGACCCTATGACTCTGGCCCCGTCCCTTCTTTCATTGGACCTGTCTAAGTAGTGACATGACCAGAAGTGAACTGTGCTCTCAGCAAGGATCCTACAGTCGACAGACAAGCAGAATATTGAAAGGAAGAAGAACAGGCCATTGTGTCTATCCTTTGTTTTATTTAAGTACCCATGTGGATTCATTTTCATTGTGCATTGCAAGGAGTACAACCAAACACCCCAAAAAGGCTGACAGTGTTTTGATTGTCTCCCACAGCCCATTTCAGGATAAAAAAATACATGTTCTTGTATACTATACAGCCTTTCTCAATTTGCATATACAATACATAATGATACACCACATCATGCTTTATATTGTGCAATGTAAAGCAAATTCATCTACTTACATGTCTCTTCTGGTGAATGATCAAGAACATGGAAAGCTAACATTAAAGACCTTCAAGAGTGCTGCAGTAGTTTAAGAGATTTGAATGTCTGATGTGTATAAAGGTGTACAGAGAACTTGAAATGCGTTCAATTAATTCCTGTACAGGCTATGTCCATTCATAAGTCCAAAACTCTTTACACCTTTACAACATGAAAATATATATGTAGTAGGAATACAGAAAAATTATATTTTCAATGTTTCAGAATACTAACAAGTAAATAATAAAGTATGGATAAGGTTACGCCAACTTTAAAAAGAGAAAACAAAACACATAACATTCTCATGCCTGTTCAGTCCAATTTATGTCTGAGTGCAATATTGAAAAGAAAAAATATCCATCCATCCATTATCCAACCAGCTATATCCTAACTACAGGGTCACGGGGGTCTGTTGGAGCCAATCCCAGCCAACACAGGGCGCAAGGCAGGAAACAAACCCCGGGCAGGGTGCCAGCTAGGGAATCCATTCCCGGACGGATTTATCCATTCCCAGGAATTCGGGAATCCCGCATGTCATTCCCGGGTATCCCGGCTTCTTGGGATTACACAGTGCACGGGCATCTCACATGTGAACGGTTTTAGAACAACGACACTTATTTTTATTAAGACTACTGCAGTATGTTGACACCAATAAAAGACTAACCTTATCTACAAGCAGTTCATGCTGTCATGTAAGTACATGTATCTAGTTCAGGGGTGCCTAATGTGTCGATCACGATCGACCGGTAGATCGCAAAGGTAGTGCAGGTCGATCGCGTTGCATTCAATTTTTTTTTAAAACGTTAGTCTATCATATATCCTCCCTATGGCATTTGCCACTTGATTGACATACAGGCCAGTCTGAGATCTCCTTTCTTCTAAGACACTGGTCATCCCGCACGCACGATCAAACACGCAAGCTACTGCAAAACTCCGGCTGTGATCTAGTTAGCCTTCCAATTAATATCGACTAAAGAAGGGATTTAAATAAAATTGTTTGGGGAGGGTGTGGGCTTTATGTGTAATTAGATGAGGATTTTTTTTTCTCTCACGTCACAATCGAAGTGCGTTTGTCTGATCTGTCAATCTATCATTGCTATTCCAAAGAAGGAAAATGTGGAAAGGCACTTTCGAACTGTTCATAAAAACTATGAAACTGACTTCCTTCCAAAAAGCGATCTGAGAAAGAGAAAGGAGAGGGAACTAAAATCGCAGTTAATCAGACAGCCATCATTTTTCACTGGGCTGAATTCAAAAGCTCCTTGACTGCATTATTCGACTCATCGACATTCGACTTAATTATTATGTGAGTCAGCCTTTTCCGACATGAAGATTATTAAGTCCAAATACTGTAGTGACCATAAATGTATTGAATTGTTATTATATGTTTGAAATACTTTCACTGTCAAATAATGCAAAGAGTATGCAACACGTATTTCGCCCTAATTCTGGGCTCATCAGGTGTACACACTCACTGCACCACCTCTCGGGAATCGAACCTTGGACGTCAGCGCTAGAGGCGAATATATATACTTTTTATTGAAGGTAGATCATTTCGACCTGGTTATTTTAAAAGTAGCTCGCAAGCCGAAAAACTGTGGGCACCCCTGATCTAGTTAGTTGCGGTAAAAACAGCATAGAAAGCATAACTTGTCCAGCGTGCGGTCGTCCAGGTGAGAGAGTACTTCGTGCAGAGTACGCCAGCTGCTGAGAAAGCACGCTTTGCCTCCTCTGAAGAATAGGCAACACAGTCATCAGATACAGATACACTTGTTCTAAACAACGCCTGCACTTGCCGTTGCTGTGAAACACCGCCATTTCAACTGTTACTGATGCATCCAGTTTCTTGTCATCATTCTGTGATGGTAAGTTTCTTGGCACAGATAATGCGGGTGCAACAAACTGACGCATTGCAATTTCAAGTTGCTGTTCAAAGCTGTTGTCTGACAGACGTCAATGAAGTCTTCCGTTTTCAACTATAACTCGATTTTTACACGCTATATATGCGAACTTGGCCGTTCCCGGTTTTCCCAGGAATGCGGGAATGAAAAATGTCCAAGAATCCCGCTGTGCCAGCTCACCGCAGAAGAAAAAATATAGAAAAATCATATCTACATAATAAAAAAGAGATTTCTTTGGGGAAAAGGTCCAAATGTACTGTATCTGCATTTTGCAATCCAGTTGTCCTACCCATTCCTGGAATTTTACAATTTACTACAGCAGAGAAAAATATCAGTTTTGGTGGAAGACAATGATGATCTGAACTCAGGTGTCTCATTGATGATTCTTTATCCTTTGTATGGACCCATTTCTACATGAGAAGAGAAAGGAATGAATCAAAATCCAGGTGACATGAAGTGCCACCCAGGACACCAAGAATAGAAAGAGAATAATACACACTGAGATTTGGAGAATTACTAAAAGTTTCCAAGAATGGCGTCACTAGCAGTTTTACCAGCAGAATTCTGTGATAATATGACTTGATTTTAAATGATGATTCCGAATGGGCCTTAGCAGATTTCAGAATTAGGAGTTCCGTGGAAAGCCTGCATATTCTATCTGTAGCTTATGATCTGAATTTTAAACATCAGTTACTTCAGTAAGGTTAGAATGAAGCTAAAGCCATTACAGAATTACACAGCTTTACTTTCCAGGTCTAGTTAATATGAAAAGATCTGAAGAGCACCTCAATAAAACTTTACAAAAGTCATGTAAACTGAGCTGTCTAAAGGAAAATTGATTTCCCCAAGCACAAATGGAATTTCTCCTCATCTTCGACATTGTAATAATTATGAAACTTTGTATGACAAATAATTGTCAGAAACAATTATGATTCGGAATTAAAATTACATGTATTTTTATTACTATTACAGTTACTACTAAATTAATAAACTAAAAAGATAATGAATCATACAACTGACAAGAAACATTTTTCACCTTAAATAAAATTTCAGTGCCAGACTTTCAGTCTTCATAAAATAAAGAGGCCAAGAGTATTACTTACAAAATAACTGATCATAAATCAAAATGAACAGTGTGTGTGGGGTAAAAATTCATAACCTACTACAGGGAGTGCAGAATTATTAGGCAAGTGAGTATTTTGACCATATCATCATTTTTAATGCGTATATTCCAACTCCAAGCTGTATTAACTTGAATGCTTATTGGATTTAAGCACGTCAGGTGATGTGTATTTGTGTAATGAGGGAGGGTGTGGCCTAAGGAGATCAACACCCTATATCAAGGTGTGCAGAATTATTAGGCAGCTAGTTTTCCTCAGGCAAAATGGGCCAAAAAGAGATTTAACTGACTCTGAAAAGTCAAAAATTGTAAAAAGTCTTTCAGAGGGATGCAGCACTTTTGGAATTGCTAAGATATTGGTGTGTGATCACAGAACCATCAAACATTTTGTTGCAAATAGTCAACAGGGTCGCAAGAAAGCGTGTTGAGAACAAAAGACAAATTAGCTGCCAAAGATTTGAGAAGAATCAAGCGTGAAGCTACCAGGAACCCATTATCCTCCAGTACTTTCATATTCCAGAGCTGCAACCTACCTGGAGTGCCCAGAAGTACAAGGTGTTCAGTGCTCAAAGACATGGCCAAGGTAAGGAGGGCTGAAACCCAACCACCACTGAACAAGAAACATAAGTTGAAACGTCAAAACTGGGCCAAGAAATATCTGAAGACAGATTTTTTCAAAGGTTTTATGGACCGATGAGATGAGAGTGACTCTTGATGGACCAGATGGATGGACCTGTGGATCAGTAATGGGCACAGAGCTCCACTCCAACGTGGAGGTGGGGTACTGGTATGAGCTGGTATTTTTAAAGATGAGCTAGTTGGACCTTTTTGCATTGAAGATGAACTCAAAATCAACTCCCAAACCTACTGCCAGTTTTTCGAAGACACTTTCTTCAAACAGTGATACAGGAAAAGACCATGATTTTTATGCAGGCCAATGCTCCATCACTTGCATCGAAGTTCTCCACTGCGTGGCCAGCCAGTAAAGGCCTTAAAGATGAAGGAATAATGACATGGCCCCTTCCTCATCTGACCTAAACCCTATCGAGAACTTGTGGGCACTTCTTAAACGCTAGATTTACGGGGAGAAAAACAATACACCTCTCTGAAGAGTGTCTGGGAGGCTGTAGTCACTGCTCCACAAAAGCTGATCGTCAACAGATCAAGAAACTGACAGACTCCATGAATGGAAAGGCTTATGACTGTTATTGGAAAGAAGGGTGGCTATATTGGTCATTGATTGATTGATTGATTTTTTTGAAATGTCAGAGATGTTTATTTGTAAATTTTGAGGTGTTTGTTTATTATTCTCACTATAACAGATGAAAATAAACAAGTGAGATGGGAAAATTTTCATTTTCCTTTAGTTGCATAATAAATCTGCACACTAATAGTTGCCTAATAATTGTGCACATATGTATTCCCTGATGATGTTCACACTCACATTTCCGTTGTGAAACATTCAGGTTTCAGGTTTATTAACATTTTGGATTGACTGATAGCACTGTGTTTGTTCCATATTAAAATTAATCCTCAAAAATACAACTTGCCTAATAATTCTGCACTCCATGTATTTTAGAATATATGCTGCACTTTACAAGTAACAGCTTAAATGTCAAACACTTTTATTTGTCTTGCTTTTTAAGGAAATGTTTTATCTGGGTTGAAATGTTGCTGGCTATGGTGAACTATCTCATTAAAGACATAACTGTTGCATATCTGCACACCTATATCTGGCCTGCACAATCAAGTGGAAGTGTTCAAGACAATTTGAGATTCTGCCGCAATATAAGATCTACTGTAGCGTCCAGTGTCTGTGTTACACTACCTGAGTGAAGCCTTCCTGACTAGAGCTGGCTAGCAGTTTGGTTACATTTTGCTTTTCCAAAGATATTCTCTAAAGCACGTGGCACGAGGACCCTCTTTATCACTTTCCAAGCTGCAAAGGGTTATTATCAGAAAGGGCATGGCACGCAAAGGGGTCAGTAAACTTTAGCTGTGGCATGACACTCAGATTGAGAGTTTGCTGTATTTCAAATATACTAGCGCTGCATGTGTATGCTGATAATACAGTCGACCCTCCATATTCACAGGTTTCATATCTGTGAATTTAGCCAGCCACTGATTGAAAATTAAAAAAAAATAAATAAATAAATAGAATTCCAGGAAGTTCCAAAAATCAAAACTTGAATTTGCTATAGGCTGAGCACTACACTGAATCCATGTGAATGAACTGAAGTGTAGGCATACCCTGCTGTAGCCTCCTGTCAATGCATAGATCCTCAGTCATTGTTTGAGCATTGCTCGCCTTGTGTCTCATTCGTTCACTGCTTGTATTTTGTGCAATGTATGTGTGTGCGAGACAGAGAGAATTTATATTTTCTCTAGTTATAATTTATATATGTTCTTGTATTTTAAATATTCTGTGTTTTATTCTGTATATTTCTCCTTCAGGTCACTAAACAAAAGCAATCTAAGTGTTTAAAGAATAAAATGTGATGTTACTGCTGATGTGCACTATGTAGTAAAGCTACAATGGTTGTGTCTGTACTGAATATATACAGACTTTTTTCTCATCATTATTCCCTAAACAGTACAGCATAAAAAACTATTTAAATAGAAATTAGATTATATTAGACATTATAAGTAATCTAGAGATGATTTAAAGTATACGGGAGGATGTGCCTAAATTATAAGAAAATACTGCACATTTAATATAAGGTCCTGGAACAAGTCCTTAGTAGATACCAAGGGACAACCATATACTTTGCAATTAACCAATTCCCACTCATGCACAAGGCACTGCTAAATTGTCTTATACTCGCCACCTGTTAATAAAGAAGTAAAACACTGTCAAGCACACCTTTACCAACATTTAAAGACAGTTTTTTTGGGGTTTTTTTTTTGGAATCCACAGATGGAAAGATTCTGTGGTCATATTAGACAACCTAGCAAAGACAAGTGGCCAGTTGGTCTTGGTCTCCAGGGCTGTGACTGTGCTGGACTTTGTGTTATAAGTGACTATGGACTCCAGGGATGTTACAGAACGCAGTTTTGTTTTCATCTCCTCAATTGCCAACTAGCTATAGTTCAACAAAGAATTAATAGACTAATACTGTTACGTGCAAATTATGTTAATCAGTTTCAAACTACTTTGTTTTCCTCTCCATATAAATCTGTCTTTTGTGTACTCATTATGCAATTAGTAACGTGTAAAGTTTGTAATTAAATTTACCTGAGAGATTATTATAGCGCTTTAAGCCTCACTCAGTGAAGAGCACTATACAAAAAAAGCTGAAATTTAAATCTGAATTTAAAAATGATTAACTAAAATGAAAAACGCCAAACAATGATCAAGATACTAAATGATTATTTAAATCACCCATGATCTCCTCCTATAATAGCCGACAACAAACAGCTCACAACAATCTTATTTAACACTGTCAGTTTTATATCTATGACATATTCCTAAAATAATCCAAAGTTAAGAGACTGACCAACAGTGGATAATCCACTTCAGTGCTGAAATTTAAGGAGTATTGTACAGCAAGGCCTGCTTTTAATTTCTCACAAAATTCCCGCCTTATAGTTACCAGTGGAACCACAGAACTGCCAACAGTCATACAGACACAACAGTCATACAGACAGAGCTCAGCTTTTACTCAAATAATAACAATTAAAATAATAAATATCAATCAATGCATACATTTTCTAATGTGCTTATCCAATTCAGGGTTGCAATTAAAAGAGAATGAAATACATGATAAACTGTGTGAAATGGTATGAAAGCATGCTAGAGATAGACATGATGCAGTGTACTGTATATAATGCATGCCCAGTAATGGAGTAGCAATTCTGAACTATTCCAGATAGATAGATAGATAGATAGATAGATAGATAGATAGATAGATAGATAGATAGATACTTTATTAATCCCAAGGGGAAATTCACATAATCCAGCAGCAGCCTACTGATAAAAAAAACAATATGAAATTAAAGAGTGATAAAAATGCAGGTAAAACAGACAATCTACAGTATATACATAATTCACTAAGGCAAGACAACCATGGAAAACACGCCGGAAGGGGCGTGGATTCACTAATCCGCTGACAAGTAAGACACCTATGGTGCACGAGGAGGAGCCACGCCCACCAACTCCAAGACCATTGGATACGCGACAACTCCCAGAGCCACGCCCACCAATTCGGACGTCAGCGACACAGAAAGAACGGCGTCATTTATATTTGTCTGTCGTAGAGGCCTCATGTACCTCCGAGCCACCTTGATTGTTCATAGAGGCATGTTTCTCGCAGAGGTGAGTCGCCATATGCAGCGTGTAAAACGGTTTGCGAGGGGTATCCCATGGGATCCTTAAAACAATCCTTTACAACTGAGGTTAAAACACAATGAAGTACGCAGTCTTTAAAAAACGAGTTTTCAGTTACGACGCACGACCTCGTGCACTATATCAAACTGTATTACACTCTACATACAGCAATTCGCATCCATGACAAACATGCGTCTTCTTCACTCACGGACAATTATATGTTGCTCTCTAGAGTTCCATCTTTTCATTCACTTTCTGTTGTATTCTCAAACCCTCCCTTTTTAGACAACTGTGTCTTTCCAGAAGTGTTAAACCATCAATAAATAATTATGCGGCGTGTGTTATGCGCGGGTTCACTATTGTTTTGTATTTTGCTCTCTTCAGAGTTCCATCTTTTCATTCACTTACTGTTGTATTCTCACACCAACCCGTTTTAGACAACCGTGTCTTTCCAGAAGTGTTTAGCATTCAATAAATAATTATGCATGAGATTGAGTGTGTGTCTACCCGGCACAGAGAGGCGTGGTAAGCCGTTGAACCCCATTCGGGCTGCAAACCGTGGAATTCCCACTAAGTGCGACTCATACGCTCCGACTGGTTACGTCCCCTACCCTTTGTACACACACCCCTCCCACCTCGCTACTGCCGTGGTCGGGTGTCTTCGTAGATTATATATAGAAAAGCACCCAAAACCGCACAGAGCAATGAAAATCTTCGTGAGTCACAGGTACATCTAGACTGTGTAAAGATGACAATGACTCAAGTGACGAGTTGGAGGTGGGCACATGAGCAGGCAGTGCATACTGAACGAGAAATCAGCAGACTACCATGATGGAGGGAGCTGAATGGATGTCCTTCTCTCCTCCCGTTCCACACTCCGTGACTGAGTGCCGTGCATCCCATCCCTCCATCTGGCAGGAGAAGGCTTGATGGCGGTCCGTCAGTTTTCAGTCACGGACGATTGTGTGTTGGTTTGTTCCGTGCATTGTTACAATGTTGCTTTTCTTGCTGATTTATTACATTACTGATTTTTCAAATGTTAATTTCCTCCCTGTGCTTAAATATCATTAAAAAACCAGCCTGATTATGCGGCGTATAGTACGCCGCGGGTTGGCTAGTAACTTTGTATTATGTTAACATTTACCCCCCCCAGGTGGAATCGAAGAGTCGCATAGTGTGGGGGAGGAACGATCTCCTCAGTCTGTCAGTGGAGCAGGACAGTGACAAAAGTCTGTCTGACTGAAGCTGCTCCACTGTCTGGAGATGATACTGTTTAGTGGATGCAGTGGATTCTCCATGATTGAAAGGAGTCTGCTCAGTGCTCTTCGCTCTGCCACGGATGTCAAACTGTCCAGCTCCGTGCCTACAATAGAGCCTGCCTTCTTCACCATTTTGTCCAGGCGTGAGGCGTCCCTCTTCTTTATGCTGCCTCCCCAGCACACCACCACGTAGAACAGGGCGCTCGCCAGAACCGTCTGATAGAACATCTGCAGCATCTTATTCTAGATGTTGAAAGACGCCAGCCTTCTAAGGAAGTATAGTCGTACAGTATATATACCAGACTTCTCTTTTACATTCCAACTATCTGCATAATGTTAATAGCTTCTGTTTAACAGTAGTTATACATGGATAGGTTTACATGTAAAGCGAAATTAACCAAAAGTATAAGTTCAGTACTTGAAGCTACAGTATTTCTTCACAATCAAGGTGTATATTAGTTTGCTACCTGGAATTGCAATCTAAGATGAAGCAAATTTTATACATTTAAAAAAATAACTAGCTTCCTCTTTTATCTAATAATGGAGCTTATGGATACTGGGGTTCCATTTAAAAGAAAATTTTTTAGTCCATTTTTCAAGCCAAAAATCTTATTTGAGTATTGATCCATATCATGAGATTACACACTGTGAAAAGTAGGGGGCACCACAGAACCCTAAATCCCAAACACAAACACACAAAATGCAGTCCCAGGTTCAAGTAAAGGGATTTTATTACAAAATATATTGTACCAACAATAGACGGGTGTTTCTTCTTCTTTCCCTCTCTACACACCCTACTGCTACTCCTCCTGTTGAGTGTTGCCTATTTCTGTTTCATGCTCTGACTCGCCTAGACAAGGCAGCACAGCCTCTTTTATGGAGGACCCAGGAATACTTCCAGTGATGTGATGTGGCCAGTTGGAAGCACTTCTGGGTCATGAGAAAGCCAGGGAGGTTCTCCCCCAGCAGTGCCATCTATCATCTGTCAGGGACTCCTACAGGACTGCACCTCCAGAGTCCAAATCATGCAGCCCTGCAGGCGTCCAAACTGGGACTCCATATGAGGCATACCACCACCTATTAAAGTGGGGGATGAAATACTCCTTGCCTTCCTCTCTTGCCAGTTCCTGTAACCTTCAGGCATCCCATTCAGGATGGGAATCATAAGGCATCCTAGCTGGGTTTTACCCCCATTCAGTCTAACCTTCCATTATGGCATCCCGGCTGGGTAAGGATTCAACCTCTGTCATGGACGGGACACCCACCTGTCCTCTGGGGCATCTACAACACATATTGGAAAACAGCACATCCATGTTGTTATAAGAAAGTAAAAAATCAAAAAGCAAACCCCAATTGTGAAATTCAGCCATTTTAAAAGGAGACAAGTGCGCACTTTACCCTGTTTTACTTTACTACCCTGTTTGTCTTACTCCATGGCATTGGTTCACCATTGACCACACTTCAACCTCTGGAAAAGGGAGGAAGTACTTGGTCCAGGTAAAATACAGTGTAATTAAATTCTGTTTGGATTTATTGTTATGTGTACAAAGTACAACGAAACTCACTTGTGCTCTTTTCACTGTACTGCCATTCCATGTGTATCTGACTCCACAGAATGTAATGGGCTTTGGTCAGCACTGGGTTGTCATAACAAACAAAAAATGTATTCTTACATAAAGAAAAACAAACAAAAAATGTATTCTTACATAAAGAAAAATAGTTTCAAGAATCTGTGATAAAATACTTATTTCTAGTTTATTGTCATTATCACAGGTTTACTTAAATTGAAACCTTTTCTGCTTCAAAGTGGATGTGTTTGGTAAGATTTAGGGCCTTTTCATTAAACCTATGAATCTTGGTAATCCTTCAGTTCCACTGTAAGATGCAAGAACCAAGATGATATTTTTTAAATGTATAAAAAACGCCTCACTTTAAAACCAGGTTTTAAGTGGCAAATTAATATATACAATGAATGCAAGGAAATAACTTTGACTTGAAAAATACCCAACTTATCCTTTAATTAGGAAGCATATGTAGTAGTAGTAGTAGTAGTAGAAGTAATGGTAGTAGTAGTATTTGTAAGTAATGTCACATGAAAAGTGTATGGCATGATGAGAAACAAGAGTGTATCAAAATACAGGACTTAATTTTAATCAATATAAAATACAAAAAACTTACCAGGAAAACCTGAAGTGGCTCCTGCTGCCTCCACTCCCCCAAAATCTAAAAGCTAGCTTTGGAAGTTTTTTTTAAGGAAAGTCACATTTAGTGGAAAAAATACACTAAGTACACATTTAATCAAAGCAGAAATATCACTACATATTGATCAAAAACAAAGATCAAAATTCTAATAAAAGAGGAACAAAGGAACACATAATTTCAAATGACCGGAGGGTGATAATCCTCTGGCCAAATCTTAAAATGTTATATGCCAATAGTTGTTGAATTGATGATCTTTGCTTTTGAGTAATACATTTTTGATTTTAATATTGTTTCTTCTCTGAATGTACACATACTGTATAAAAATAAATACGTCAAAACATACTGTAGATAAAAACAGCTAAATACATTAGAGGAAATGTAGCCCACAAGAAAGAGTTGACACCTGCCACACATTTTAAGTGACAGAATACAGTACAGACCCATTGTATGTGTTAAATAAGAGGTCACAATGATAGGCAAACAACAAAAAGGCTTATGTTAGAGGGCAACATATTATGATGTATGGGTTGTAAAACTAGAAAAATTCAAGAAAAAACAATCTTCAGTAATATGTTTGTTAGTTGAAAAAGAACACTGCTGATAATGGCAGAGAGATCACTAGAAGGCTAAAACAAACAAAAAAAAGGTCCTCTGACAGCAGCACAGCCCATGCCAACACAACCACAATCATTTTCTGGCACTTGAAATTCATCAGCACACACACTTTCATGTACATCTTGTTCAGTTTCCTTTAATGATGCATTGCTTTGCAGTACACAAGCTGTAATTATATTTATAAACCTTTTTCAGGGTCATGGTACCAGCCACTACATGACAGAAGGAGTGCACTAATTGAGCCTGTGCACCCCTCAGTGACTCAGTTCTTTCTTTGTGTGGTGTGCAATCATATGGGCTACACATACAGTCAGTGGATTGACTTCCTGAGTGGATCTATTCACTTAAAGAAAAACAGTCAGAACTGAAGACCATTATGTAATTAAATGTTAGCATGAAAAACTGAAATGTGTATTGCCTACAGCAATTTACAAATATACCTGAAATGGTTTCTAATTAAGGAATTGGTAGAAATAAAAGTGACTGTATGCCTTGTGACGGATGGCCGGGACGCCCCTTCACCACATCTGCCAGGGGAACAAGGGTGGGAAGCCCAGTATCTCCCCCTGGACGCTAGATGGCAGCCTCCCTGGGTTGCAGTGGTGCCTCGGACTCCCCCAGGGCTTCATGGGGGTTGGAGTTCTGCACAACTCTGTGGGATTCTGCAGGCACTGCCGGGGGTTGGGTGCTGCAACAGGAGCTGTTGGCCCATTTTGGGCACTGGTTTCACCTTATCCAGAAGTGCAGCCAGAGTTCTTCCACGTACCTAATAAAAGGGAGGGCAA
Organism: Polypterus senegalus; assembly: GCF_016835505.1. NCBI lineage: Eukaryota > Metazoa > Chordata > Cladistia > Polypteriformes > Polypteridae > Polypterus > Polypterus senegalus. The sequence continues at coordinate 89,278,886 of NC_053167.1, read as the reverse complement.
AGCTTATGGAGGAGTGGTGGTGAAAGAGAGAAAAGTGTGTGATTTATTTGTGTCTGTGCTTTGGGACTGTGTATTGCCTGTTGGGCATGGGGAAGGCGATGCCCACAGGGGATGAAAATAAATAGTTTATTGATTTTACATGTGCCTCCGTGTCTAATCTGTGTCGGGTCAGGGCTATATAGCGTCTTTTATACCTTCCAGGACTAGGAATGTTTACAGAGTATATGCTTATTATCGTGTATTAGAAAAAGAAAAAAAATCACACAAACAAAAAGCTACAGGAAGTAATCATAGGAAAAAATCATAGGGTACCTGGTTATGACTCTGATGAAAAGGCATGGTGCCACCTTGTTTTCCTGAAAATCACTGAAGCAACTACACTTTTAAAATACCTACATTCACATCCTCTAAATCATCTGGAATGTTCTTGGCCTTGAATTTCTTTCTAAGCTCCTGCTTTAGTGTACAGCCAATGGCTTTGAGAATTCAAAGACACCAAAGAGAACAGCATGAACCCGACTCTATTACTGTATATACTGTAAGAAAGTTGCACGTTCCTTCCAAGTAAATTAAAACAAACTAATTACAACTATAATGTGAAAATACATTTGAAAAATGAATTATCTAACCCTTTTATCCTGGTTAGGGACAGTGGTGACTAGAGCCTACCCTGGCAGCATCGGGCACATTCACACACACATCCTGCCAATTTAAAATTAAGCTAACACACACATTTGGGGATGAGGGTATGCAGAGGAATTGAAAGATAACCTATGCAGATACTGGGAGAAATGACAGCGAGCAGGCAAAAATCAAACCCAGAACTGTGGAAGTGTAAAGCAATAGCACTAACTACTGTGGCACTGTGCTGGCCAATTTTAAAAATATTATTAGGTTGAACTGCAAAAACATATTTAATGTAGACTAACAACAGAGAGAAGAGAAACATAACTTCAATAAAATACAAGAATATCCATACATATTACAGGAGCAAGGGTTGCTTTGGTTAAGCTGATTTGTGTTTTCTACTAATTAAAATGAAGTTATGTATTTTACTACATTCTTGTTTATCATGGAGCCAGAGAATGGCAACATATTGCATGTTGGGTGGAAAAGCAAGTAAATTTGTTACTGTATGCTGCAGACATGACAATACTACTACAGCTACTAGTACTATTACAACTACTACCACTACTACTACTACTACTATTAAAAGGTTTCACCTTGCATAAGCCATTTAATAGGTTGTATATATTTTGCCCTCACTGGCTGATTAGGACATAAGCATTATATCTGGATGCATTAAGGAAAAAATAGAAATGTTAACTGTGAATCGCTATTAAGAAATTTTCTTGACTTACACTACAGCAAACATTGCTGTCTTCTAGTGTGCACCAATAACTGTAAAAGTCTGAACTTTAGGAAGCCACCATAAGTCAGGGTGTTCATAAAAATGTAATGATTTACTTCATAAGGCTGATATATATGATAAACAAGAAGAGTTGCATTAGATATTTGAAAAATTAAAATGTGTGTTTTAATTTAAATGTTTAAAGTCAAATTATTCTCGACTGTAATTTTCCTCCTCTAAAAGTGTGTTAGATTCCTAGTAAAGGAACAAAAATCTAAAATAACATATTTATAATCACTAAACTTGAAAAAGTTTAAAAAGATACATCACGTGCTTATGTTTGAAATTTGTCATAGTTAACCTTCTGGGAGTGGCTTAGAGGGCTAGAACCACCAGTAAAGAACCAAACTTTAAAAATATTATTATATTCATGACCAGCAACCACAAAATAGCATAAAATGACACTGCCCCTGCTTATATTATCAATCCACATCTTCTTCTATGTTTCATGACAAAGTGTTATTTTCACTCTTCATATTCCATTAGGGGCGCGGTGGCGCAGTGGTAGCGCTGCTGCCTCGCAGTTAGGAGACCCAGGTTCGCTTCCTGGGTCCTCCCTGCGATGGAGTTTGCATGTTCTCCCGTGTCTCGCGTTGGTTTCCTCCCACAATCCAAAGACATGCAGGTTAGGTGGATTGGCGATTCTAAAAATTGGCCTGTTTGTGTGTGTCCTGCGGTGGGTTGGCACCCTGCCCAGGATTGGTTCCTGCCTTGTGCCCTGTGTTGGCTGGGATTGGCTCCAGCAGACCCCGTGACCCTGTATTCGATTCAGCGGGTTAGAAAATGGATGGATGGATGGATATTCCATTAGGTGGTACACCCATGAGGTTGGCTGAAGTGATAGGCTCAACTTCAAGTCATTGATCATTTTGCTGAAGACACCTATTGCTTTACACTTTTCATTAGGGTGTAATTTTATGCACAAAATATGGTAAAAAATAGCCTAAAAATAAGTTTTTCACATCTAGAGGGTTAAAATAGGAGTGAACCCCAAAAAGCTCAACATCTTGCATAACTAGACATCAAGACAAGTTGAATGGCATATCATATTTGGGGGTTTTCTCACACCAGTGAGTCAGGATGTCCGGGAAAAAAAAAAACTGAAGACATTTCAAAGTGTTCATAAGCAATTCTTAGTAACATAAAATGGATTAACAAACAAAATGTCTGTAGAATCCTCTGCTCAACCGTCTGAGATTAGGAAACATCATGCGTGTTTTCTCATTGGTGAAGCATGATGAGCAAAGTTATCTCTAATCTACTTAAATCATTTTATTTTCCTTTTGAGGTCCTATGTTGGATTAACCAATGACACATCCATTTTATGCCATTGAATTCCATAAAATTTCCACAAGGTCTTACAGGTCTAGGGTGTTCTAGAGATTAGCTCACATCTTGATCGGTATTATTTTGCTTTCAGTTTCAGTAGTCAAAAACATCACACATGCCAGAAGGAGTTAGTGGCACTTAACACAGATTGAAAAGTATTATTTTGCCATTTGACTCCATAAATGAAAAACTTTGCACTCTGTTTCTTCCATTACTTATTCAACACAAAGTAAAATCTTTTTAGCGTATTTCAGCTATACTTAACACTTCAAGCAGCCAGCTGATAACCATTTATTTACGAATAACCAATCAGCCAGCCAGGCACCTATTTATCAACTCAAAATTCACTGACACAAACATTATCAGTGATTGCTTTTGCAATGTTTGCAGGATCAGCACCCCAGAGTATGTAAGAAGTTGTGAACTGATTCACAGAATTGATTTGCTTAGATGGTAGGCCAGGAACCAGCATACAGTGTGGACTGAAGCTTCTATGCATTGTGTGTCAGCTGTATGTACCACTGCTGTCACCCAATTGTTTTCTCAAATGTCTAGTTAAATCTGTTTTATTTAGCAAATTTACTTGTAATTTCACTTTATAACTGTTCTTACTTAATGAATCTTGTGATGGAATATTTTATCCATACAATTTTAAGTCCCAAGGGGAAGAACTTTATTCACAGAGCCATGGTGAGCAATATTAGTTAGCATTAGGGTTATCTCACCTGAGAGAGATGTGCCACAAGTGCTAGCAGTGGCATAACATGACATTCAGCAGATACTTTCGAGGAGCAGACTGTAACTGTAATTTGCTCGGATATCACCAAAAGCAAGACCTGCAAGTAGTTAATTATTAGTATACATTTAAGTGACCATTTATCCAAAGGTAACTTACAAGATCAGGATATTGTCAAGCAGGCGAGCTTATGGAGTGTCCCACTTTTACTAGTTCAGGTTATCATGGGGGAGAAATAGAGAGCGAGTGAAGCACTGTCACTTATCCAGTTTCCATTTCCACTAGAGTGGGGGAGAAGACACCAGAAAGATGAGTGCCTTCACTTTTAGTATAACCACCACAATCCACATCTCATCCAGGCACCCAAATATACACATCACTGTTCAGCCAGAAGTTAGTATTCTGTTTAGGAACTGCTTTGGAAGATGACAGAGCTCCGACTCTAAAAGAATTATTTACAGCCTTCAGCTCAGAGGAGCTTTATCAAGGATGTCAATCATCTTATTTCTTTACTTTCACTTTCAATTTGGGGCATTTAACAAGGTGTCCGAATGGACCCCCCAACTCTTGCTATTTTGTCTTTCTCCTTTTCACAATACATTAAAATCAGTTTAAAGATATTCTTTACAGTATTTGAAATGGTAGGTTAAGTACTTGCTCATAGTGAAACAGTGAGGCCAAAATGAAAACTAAATTGGAACCGAATGGTTTAACGTCCAGTGCTTTAGGCAATATACCGCACTTCCTTCAGTACCAGAACTAACTAAAAGAAGATTAGCTAAAAGTTGGGGAGAAAATCATACTTCCCTGTCTGACTGAAGGTGGAAGTAAGAACAGAAGAGATGCAGGATGCACACGATTAGTTATGAATCTGGAACAGGACAGTTTTTTATTAAGATGTGTTTTGGCTCACATGGTCAGGCACAAATAGGTATGGGTGTTCCCTTTTTTTGTGTAATCTGTACATTTTTAAGTGTCTAAATGTGAGAACCTGCTACTGTACGTCTCAAAAACAGGCAGACTACTTCAATTGATTACTCTAAATTGGGCCAGTACGACTGGGAATGGATGCGTGTGTCAGTGTACCTGGCGATTGGTTGGTTTGTTTCCTGCCTTGCTCCAGATACTGCCAAAATAAATTCCAGCTACCGAATGACTTTGCTTGGATTAAACATGTTTGATGGATGGATGGATGGACTGGTTCCAGCTTTTCCAGCATCATTATTGCACTATTAAAAGTCAATCTGATAATTTAAATCACATATCTGGTTCACTGCATGTCTCTGAGCACTACATCAAAACTTAGCAAATGTCTCATTTTTTAAGCTGTGAAAGAAAGTTCAACAACACAGTCATATTAACAAACAAAGATATATAAAAAATTATGTATTGATATACGTCATCCCTTAGGATCAATATAACTGTATTCTGAACACTTCTACCACAGGGCCTTATGACATCTCCCAATATAAAGATTTGAATTTTTACAAATGCCAAGCTTGGAAATGCTTCACAACTTGCATTACTACAATTATTACATTCTGTTGCCAACAGCACCATTTAAATAATTACAATTTTTATACAACTCACTGAGAGAGAGAAGGAAGAAGAAGAAAACTAAGTGAGGAAAGCAGAAGAACATCCTTGACAGAAAGACGGTCCATCCTAGGAATTCTAAAGTAGAATTCACTTGGGAAAGTAGATGTAAACCAAATTGTCTTAGTGCTGGAAACAAAGTAGATTTTTAAAGTTTAAAACCTAAGACAGGACCTATAAGTATATAGCACCATGAGAAAGCAGAACTACATTCTATTTAAAAAGCTCCAAAGTATGATATGCAAGTCTTAAGGGATTCTGCTCAAACTTAAAATGCTCCAGTGAGAAACATTATGGTGATTGCTAAAATGATCCTGTCAAAATACGGTATAATCCCAGAAAATCACTGTGAAAGTCAGTACTATAGCAATATACTTTACATCATTACTGAAACATAAAAAATAAATGTACAGACTTAATCAGCATTATACATTGCAGAGATGAGGTATTAAATTGCAAAAAACTGTACAAACCTAAAACAAATCAGGTTTATGTCCAAGGGTTTTTTTTTCTTTCATCTTCTTATGCATGTCAAGACCCCAGTGACTCAATTTCAGTGCAGGTGTGGTCAATGACTAGACATGTCTCACATTCAATGCTTAGTCAAGGCCACACTTTCACAAGTATAATGTTACTCAGATCTTAGTTTTATTTAAGAATTTAGTACTAACTGCTATGGTTTTAATACCATAAGCAAATCATATAACAGTGATATTAAAATCTGCTACAGCTGTTAAATCAAATTTAAGCTTCATATGGACCTTGGTGAAAAGAAGGAACCAAACCTGAGCAGGACACATGTAAACTAACAATGGGACAATTAAGAGTCTACTTACCCTATGTTTCTTTGAAATACTGAAATAAAAACCAGAATATGTAGGAAAAAATAGAGACAGAGATGGAGGGAACATGCAAACTACACACAGACAGAGGGCAGACTAGTAATTGAACCCAGACACTTAAATCTACAGCACTACCTACTACACCTCCATGCTACAATATAATAATAATAATAATAATAATAATAATATGAACTGCCATAACATAACCTTTTCAAACTAGCCTAATCCATTTCAGGGACTCTGGGGCTTACTGGTTCCTGGCAGAATGAGGCGCAAGGCAGAAACCAACCCTGGATGGAGTGCCAGTTCACTGACAGACCAACTCTTGCATATTCCACATTATGGCTACTTTAGAATAACCAATTAATCTAATCTTCTTATTTTGGAGAGGTGAAAGAAACCAGAGTGTCTATATGGATATAGGGAAATGACCAGCCATGGGATTTGAAACCATCCATGATGTAGCAGTACTAAAGTACAAGTTACTGTGCTATTATTGAATTTTATAATTCAAAAATAAATAACTATGCTGATGCTTATACAAAGGGACTTTTCAATAAAGTATTAACATGCTTATGTAGACTAGCTTTATTTTTCAAAATGGCCTCACACAAAAAAGAACAAATGGAGTTTCAAATTGCTGCTGGCAGCTAAACAAAATATCAGCATTATAATGCTAGGGAGTTTTCCTGCAAAAACTCTGAACATTGTTGGATGAAAGCAAATAGTGGGACCCAAAGCAAACAATCCTCAGCGTCTGCCTGTTATGCCGACAACAAAACAAGATCCAAGAAAATCAATTAGAGGTGTTTCACAGTCTGCTAGCATATACTGTAGCTGAAACCACTTTTTCTCAAATTCCCAATGTTAACGTAAATTTCTCTCATTATTTTTGCTAATTACTAACTTTAGGGAAAAAATAAAACTCAATTTTCCCACCCATATTGTTTCAATTGGTAGTCAAAGGAAAACCAGGCTTATTCCAGAAGCATTGGGTGTGAAGTATTAACCAAGTCTTAAAGTGATGCCAGTCCGTCACAGAGCACAATGGTTTCCACTGGAGGCCAAATTAGACACATCTCTACATGACGCAGAAAAAATGCCAGCCCAGATGTCACGCATACTCACAAATAAATACTCACAAAAAGTGACAGGGCTGGGATTTGAACCTAGGAGTCTGCAGTGGTGCGAACTACTGTACCATCGTGCTATCCCTTTATAACAGTGCTTCTTTAAAGACCCTTGTATTTATGTTATAAGAGCTAACATTTTTTTGCGCCTCATGTATGCCCTCACTTAAACCATACACCTTTGCACATCCATAGCATTTACCTCACGGCCACCTGAGGGCTTCTTTTAACAGGATCCTTACAATCAAAATATTAAGTCATTCCTCTTGTTTCTTGTGTGTTGACCTTTGTGTTGCTTTCTTGTGTCTTTAAACTATTTTATGTGGATTTATGACAATGTTTTTTAACAAGAAAAAGTCAACACAAAAACTATTGTTATAAATGGACAGTCCACTTGTGTTTTGCTTTGTACTGCCACTTGTTATTCTGAACTTTTCTTGCTCCTTTTTTTGATATTTCTGCTCGATCGGCTTTGTCAACCATGTCTTTACATCCTTCAACCAGATGCCTCACATCACTGGGCCACATTTGAACAAAGATCCTTGCTGTAGAATGTGTTGGGTGCCATGTCATCACTCTCCTTGTTGAAGTTTCATATGCCAATGCTACAAACATTCACTGAACCACACTAAAGAACTGTATTGCCAAGAAGGCCGAGATTAGATTATCACAGGAGTTTTACTAGTTTATATGGCTGAGCAGAGTCCTCTGGTAATTCCAGGTGAGTAGCAGGGTCTTGAAGATTACTCTGAGGCGGACACAAAGCCAGTATAATCCAGTCAGCTAATGGGATATTCAGTCATTGAGCTTGGTCTGTATAAGCAGATGTAACAATTGAGAGGCAGGAGACATCAGCTACTGTGTGGAACTGTGCTCGTTTTTCAACCATATGTATTAAATGGACACTGCAACTTTTTTAATCAAACTAATGCAAAGCACTAATACTTGCTTCAGGAGATAAAAAGGCTGCTCCTTTTGGTACAACAGTCCGGGAATGTTTAGAACATCTGTTTTCTGTGTTTCCATTGACCATAATTTAACCATCACAGGCAGACAAGAAACATACACCTTTTATATATGCTATGACTTGGCCCATTGTCTCTGTTCCCCTAGATATTAGTTGTGATGTGATTTGCAGATTAGTAATGGGAACTGGGAAACAGTCAGCAAACTTCTGCTTTCTCCAGTAAGAACATTGAAATTCTTACCTTGCTTATCCTACATGCTTAGTGCTCAGGCATGAAATTCATCTGCTTATAACCTCAAGAGAAGAAAATTCCGGGATAAAGAAGGTTAAAACAGGCTTAAGTCCTACTGCAAAATGAGACTTTTTTTAGAACATGGAACAGCCTGTCCCTTTAATGGGGTAACCATTTGCAAGTATGAAATGTGATATAACAGAAACTCTTACGAATACAGAGAAGGTGTCTGCCCTTTCGATTGAAATGATTAGGCTCTGCAAGGGGCTTGCTCTGAAAAATAACTGCAATCATATATTGTGATGGAAGAATATTTATTATCTGCGGTCTTGGATTTTACAGCAATCTGAAACAAGATCTTAGTTAATACTCACCATTTACAAGCTCAAGTTAAATAAGAATTAAAAGCTGTACTAGGAATACATTTAAAATATCCAAGTAGTATCAGATCAAAATTGTTTTGGGGTTTACATGCTTAGTCATTAATCTTCCAGACCTGATCATTATGATACAGGATTACGTGTAGCACAATCACTCTATTTCATTTTTTATTGTAATTCTTTATCCATCTAGCCACATATTTTCTGAAGCTGTTAAATCCAATTCTAGGATCCTGGAAACCGCACTACACTGGTGTTATTGGGCAGAAAGCAGTAAGCAATGCAATTTCCAATCCAGTGTAGGGCACACAACTGTAATCACGGACAGCAACCATCATCATAATGGACATGTCTTGGGGACGCTGGAAGAAACCAAAGAAATCCTACATAGACACAGTGAGAACATGCAAGCTCCACAGGGTCATTGATCAGGCTCAGATCTGAACCATGAATTCTGAAATTGTGAGGTAGCAGTACTAACCATAATGAACCACTGTACTGACCAAGCTTGATCATTTCAAGTGCTATTATTAAACAACATAGCGAAACACATCACAGGCATTTACCATGTACAGTATATAACACACTTCAGGATCTTGCACACACTTGCTCATTTCAGCAATTATAGGCATGAGTAGACAATGAAAACCCCACACAGACATGGGGAGAATATGCAAACACCACACAGACAGAGCATGGCTTGTATAGCAAAACTGTGAGTGTTAAATGAACTGTCTAAGTGGCAAATTTCAAGTATCATTTACAAATTGAAATAATGGAACAACGTCTTCAAACATACTTTCAGGTAATAATTCAACACTGAAAATTTTTCTGTAGGGGTTGAGAACCATTAGCCACATACACTGTATATTAAAATATACACATGGGGAAGGACAGAATAAGAAACTCGAGTTGCATGGTGAAAGCACTACCACCATAAATTATACCCCCAGCAAAGCCTATCTCCATCGGGAAGATGGAGATTGCACAGTAGCTTACTTTTCTGATGCTTTTGTCATTAATCCATGAAGACCTGGAATGGTCAGGAGACACATGACACCATCAAACCACCAATTCCACTTTCACCTCTTTTGCAGCTTAGTAAGAGGTTGTTATTAGGGACCAGCACAGGCATCAACAGTTCCTGCTTGCGCCTATAGTCAACACTGGTTAAAATAAAAAATCTACATTCCATAGCACACGGCAGCCCAAATATTTTACACATTTTTGTCTTCTGTCCACAGGACTTTTCAACACACATTTATTTATACAGACAAAACTCACACACTTATGTTTTTAGATTACTGTTTTATTCCAAAAGACTTCGCAAATCTCAAAGTACAACTGCGTTTAGGTTTCTTCGTTGCATGTTTTGATTCAGGGACACACAGTAAGTCAGCGGTGGCACAGCTCAATACCCAAGCCATTTGGCCACACCTAAAAAAAGGTGCATAATCTAAAGAATCACGTGAGTAATGAACTTCTATGTTGAAATGAGTAGAAAATGTACATTGCCAGCCATCTGACAACACATTACAGATAAACTGCCCTGCCCTTACTCTAAACAGAAGAACCATCAATTCAAAATGTATAATCTGCATTAACATGCTGTGGTCCCCATAATACAGACAAGATCAGCTTTGCTTTCAATATTGGAAATTAAACAGTCATATCAATTACCAAAAAAAAAAAAAATAGTTTCCCTAAACTCAGATTGCCGTATATGAGTCTTTTTTGCTTTTTTTCTTAACAGTATGCGTAACTATTCGCTATTCTGTCTGAACCATTTTAAACTGAAAGTACACCATTTTCTGTTTTTGCTGCCTTTTTATAAGCAAATTTCACACGATAAGACTCTGTAAAACATTCTGGTAACGTTGCTGATATATACTAGTTAAAGTATCCAACGCATACATGACCTAATTGATCTTCTTGAACACTTAGAATCCTAGACGGGACTCGTTATTTTTATCCAGCAGAGCTCAGAGGTGTTGTCACCGAGGGTGTTTTTCAAGTGCACTTTGTTAGCTGCTGTATTTTATTGCACCTGTTAAAACTCCCCAGCAGGCATACTTAAACAAATAGAAAGTAAAGCAATAGAGTATCAGGATGAGTAACACGATCTCTTATGAACAAACGTGTATGCATGTAAATATACGTGTTCGTCCAAAATACACGATGGCTATGATTAATGCAATCAAACCAGAACCGAGTTAAAATACGGGCACCAGCATGCGAAAAAATAAAAAAAAACGTAATCAATCAAGAGTTCAACATTTCAGCATTACTGTATTTTGGATTCCTGCAACAGACGGCACCCCAGCCGGTATTCGCACTGGGATTCAAGCGCTTGTGAGCTCGCAAAAATGCTCTCTGCTGTCCTATCACTTCCACTCTTTGTTATTACTGATAAAGAACTTCACTTCAAACAAAAAACTTTCATCGCCCATTTGTACTTAAACTAACATACGCTTTGCATAAATGTGGGGTTGAAAACAGGGTTGTTTATTTTTTGTCTTCTATCAAATATGTCTTCATACATAACCACACACCCTAAGAATTAGGCATCACTACGCGATAAACTAATAAATATTGCATTTTGGGTGAGGTAAATGTGAACATATTTTATTTTCTTTAACTATCCACGAATTTGCTTGTCGGGTTCTTTACAGTATTAAATTATACAAGCATTGTTTTCTGCATTCATGTGGACTTAGTTTAGTTCTGCCAATTGTGACTAAGTACATTTTTTGAACGTGCTGGAACCAGCTCTGGACTTGACGGGGATTATCACCGGGCACGCTGCCACATCAATCAACCTAATCTGGAAGTTTTTTTTTTTTTTTAAGGAACGGGGTAAAACCTTAAAAAGCTAACAAAACGTAGACGAAAACTAAAAGTTCACGCACGCTTGTAAAAATGCATTTTCTTTAGCTTAAAACGTGCATAAATCAATTGTAGCCAAAACTTGATTTTTAAAACATTTTTTTTTTAGTATAAAGCGACGTCTGGAGTCATTTTGTGTCATCCAGGCAGCAATTTATTTTTACCTATGCACTACTAAACTGTGCTCTGAGGGCTTTTATATCAAATGACCAGACTTGTATCCAACAATATTCACAACAACACAAGTGCGCCTGTTGGCACTGAGCAGCAATGCAGCCGAAGTGGGTCAAAGAAGGGAGGTGCGCTTTATATCAGCAGATTGTCTAATTCAAGAGGTTCAACAGAGACTTGCCCAAGACGCATCTCTTCGAATGAATAGTTTAAACACGCGCTGTCTTTGCACAGCAAAACATTGGCACTTCTACCGTACACAGCACTTGCCACGGTCTCTCGCATTCTGTACTCTGAGACGCGAGCGCGCACGTGCGTGCACGAGCATCTCTGTCGCGCAACATTAAATCTGTCACTTATTACCAACTACATAACAGTACACATAATAAGTATAATCTTTAATGTAATTTAGATATAAAAAATAATACATGCGAGTTGAACCAAAAACTTCACAAGACTGGTATCTATGTTTATGTGTAAAATAATTGCATATAGGCAATATTGAAAATAATACACATGTGAATTCGGGAGTCAAATTAAATTACATTTTTTTCAGTGCTTCACTCATTTCAAAGCATGTCACTCGTTACTTTGTTTTCACACATATTCGGAAAAGTGTGCGAGTAGATCGGGAAAAAATCGCAGTGGGATGCTTACCTTAAAATGCCAGCTGCAAACCCACGGCATTATTTCGACAACGTCCCTTTTCTTTAAAACTGCCAGGACCAATAATCAGTACAGCAACTGGCAGCACTCGAAGCAACGTGAAATGTACGCTGGCAGAAGAAGGCACATGTTAAATAAATACACATCCAGAAATGAAAGCCACTTGATCGCAGCTGTGGTTTCTTTCTTTTTTTCTTTCTTTCCCCGAGAAACAGTCTGTCATCATATTTGCGTGATATTCACACTAACATTCTCCTGACAGCGGCCCGGCGTAGCAGACGCTTCCTCCATTCTGTCCCCGAACTGTTACGGTAATAATGCTCAATTATCCGATTGCAGATTCCTACTATGGGTGCATCCTCCCGCCCCCCTCCTCCACCAGCAAGTCCGTTAAAAATACATTTCTGTTGAGAATAAAGGCAGCAAAACGGAGCGAGTAAGAGGGTGCTACTCTGGTACGGAGAGCCGAAGGGATCAAACAACCTTGTTTAACGTATTCCTGTGCACTAGAAAGCTTTTTCCAGTTCGCCACATTAAAAACATCTTAAATTCGAGGCATCGTCAATTTTAATGCATAATGGCACGTCTCAATACAATCGTGAATTTCAAAACACTGATTCTTTTTCGTTAAAATACGGCGCAAGAAAAAAAAACTTTTAACTCTTAAACTTAAATACCATCCAGTCGGTCGGGTAAAGCCAAATAAGACTGGTGATTACTGAAAGTGTAGTATAATGAGAATTAGACTCATTAACAAGTCATGTTACATGAGGTGACAGATCACGTCGCAAGAAGAAATTGTCTTCTAAGATATCAGAATCAAGTGTATGTATTGTTCAGGCTGGCAGTGCCAATTTTTCCTAACGTTAAAATGGTACTGAACGCTAGAGATTGCAAATGAAACAAACCTTCAAAGTCGAACGCTCGTAAGTTGCTTATTTTATTTGTTGCCTTGCACCACTGGCCGAGTTTCGGTAAAAAGAAATGTTAAGATTGTAAAAACTTGGCGGGTCTATCCATTCTTTGAATTATACCCTGTCTGAACTGTCTGATAGGTTCCAAATCGTGGACCTGCAGAGCTGTTTATCAGATCGAGGCCATAGGAGAACCATTTTTAGTTCCCAAAAGAACCATCCATATGAAGTTTCCGTAAAGCACGTTTATTTATTTAGATCATTAACAAGCTATACAAATCTAGCCTTGATTAGATAATAATAGATTTGTAAAATACTTATGGATTCCTGATTTTAAAAGAACAGGCCTCTTTCTGCATATATTAACACAGTCAAAGTTCGGGTTTTTTTGAACTATTAATATCCTGTTGGGTAGCCTGCTATACATTAAAGACTCATGTTTTGTCTACATATTAAGAATCTTTTCAAAGCTCAAAGAACCACTTTATTTGCAAATAACTTTTCCCAGAATGAAATGGTTTTTTGTCAAGCAATGATTCATCAAGGAACCACGCCAACCAGTAACATGCCATTTTGGAACCATTATTTTTAAGAGGGTAGCAGCATAGGACAAAAGACAGGACACAGCACCAGATATGCTGCTCCATTAATGGACAAAAGGAAATCATTAGTTCCTGTTATTCTGTTTAGTCCACATGTTGATTGTGAAGGCATGATACAAAATATACAAGTAAGTTTGTAGTTTTACCGCTGTGTGGTATTGTAGCTTCAATAGGAAAGATGTAACATTAAGTATGAGGTACTGAAGACAACAAAGGTCGGGGTAAAGAAAATAAAGGTGTTTTTCAGATAGTTTAGTAAGTTATGAAAATGACACATCATCATTAACAATCAATCAACAAGCTAATTAAAAGTACAAGTCCACTGAAGATATATGCTTAAGCTTTATAACACACTGGTTAGACCTTAATTTGAGTACTGTGTATAGTGTTGGTCTCCAGGCATCAAGATGGACACAGCCGTCCAGAGAAGAGCAACTAAGCTAACTCTTGGATTGCAGGGGATGAGTTATGAGGAAAGTTGAAAATAGCTGAGCCTTTTCAGTTTAAATATCATGAGATTAAGAGGTAACATGACTGAAGTGTTCAAAATTATGAGAGGAATTAGTACAGTTGATACTTTAAAATGAGTTCATCAAGAACATGGGGACACAGTTGGAAACTTGTTAAAGGTAAATTTTGCACAAGCATTAGGAGTTTTTTCTTCAGAGGGAACCAAAGACATTTGGAATAAGTTTCTAGTAGTGTGGTAGATAGCAGAACTTTAGACTACACTTGATGTTATTTTGGAAGAAATGAGTGGATAGGACTGACAATCTTTATTGGGTCAAATGACCTGTTCTCATCTAGATGGCTCTACTGTTCAAAAACAAAAAGGCAGGCTAAGTTATTTTATGCACTATGGACCCCCTATACAGTAGGTAGTAGCAAATGAGATAATTAAACACAAGAAATATTACTGGGGCTCCTTTATACCTATAGCAATAAAGCTGTGTAATGCCTCACTGTGGCTTGGACTGCCAAGTCAGAAACTTTTCTTTCTTTTTAATTTTATTTATTTTTAGTGTTTCTGGTGTGTGTTCAGACCATAGTGTGTGGGTGTGTGTGTGTTTATGTGTGTACATCTATCTATCTATCTATCTATCTATCTATCTATCTATCTATCTATCTATCTATCTATCTATCTTTGTATATGAAATGAGCAACTTTTTATTATAAGAAATATTATTGTTTTGTTGTCATCTTGCAAATATAATCTATGTATCTGTGTTTTTCAAAAGAGCAACTTCATTGGAAATGTATTGTATTATTCACATAAACCTCAAAGTCATTGTTCATTGTGATGGGAGCTACAGTCCCCCAATCTGACCTGGTGTGAAGAAATGTGCCAAGGTCTTAAAGGATTATTATCTGCCTTACAACCAGTCTGCCTGTACAGGTCTCTGCTCCCCAAAACTCAGACTGGAATGAATGAATTTAGAAGATAAATGGATGACAATTAAATTGGCCAAGCATCTGTGTGTACATGAGTGTGTTCTGTCTGTCCTGCCATGTAATCAACAGTTTTGATTTATGATCCTGCAGCAGTGAAGGCATTTCTGCATTAAGTGCCAGTGGGACACAGCCCCACCAGATGTTGTGCAAAATAAGTAATTCATTTCCCTTAGCAATTTATCATTAAAATGTTTATAACAACTCTCAACTTTGCCGTCCTATGCAGTTATTTCCAATTTCTATCACATGGTCAATGTATGGGTGGCATGGTGGTGCAGTGGATAGCGCTGCTGCCTCGCAGTTAGGAGACCTGGGTTCACTTCCCGGGTCCACCCTGCATGGACTTTGCGTGTTCTCCCCGTGGGTTTCCTCCGGGCGCTCTGGTTTCATCCCACAGTCCAAAGACATGCAGGTTAGGTGGATTGGTGATTCTAAATGGCCTTTGTGTGTGGGTTGGCACCCTGCCCAGGATTGGTTCCTGGACTGGCTCCAGCAGACCCCTGTGTTTGGATTCAGCAGGTTGGAAAATGGATGGTCAATGTAATTACTTATCTAGAAAAATACTGCTTTTTACAGTATGTGAAATTGTAAAATGGCAGAAATCCACAAATTTACATTGCCTTGGTTTGCAATATAAAATAATTCCTGTTCTAAATCTTATTATTATGCTCTGCTCTGTGCTCCACCCCACACAAATTATCATCAATTCTCCAGCACTTCAGTGGTCCAACACTTAATAAAGAAACCAATACAGAACTTATTTTATGGAAGAGAAACTCTGTCTTATTTTTTACCCTATACATGATATTCACCTATTTTAGCCTTCTTCAACCTATGCAGTATTTATGAGTATATAAATATTAAGAGATTTCTGTACTGATGGTGTATTTGCATCTTTTGATCTATGAAGCTCCAAATTTAAGCTTCCAGCTACACACTATTTTTTAAAATAACAATTTGAAACTTTGTTAAAAGCAACCTACCTGACTTCCACACCTTTTACCTGTGTCTATTCCTGAGGAGATACTCGATAGTGTGATTGAAGAATCAGACAACATCTCCAGAGGATGCAAAAAAGTTCAAGGAATTGACCAATTAAAAATTCAAAAAGGAATGCAGTTCAGCAGGCTGGCATATGGGGTGAGGCAACAAGGCACTTGCCTCAGGCAGAACTTTGGTCAGGGCAGCGGTTTCGTACAAGGCTATCTTTTTTAACATTACAAAATAATAGTACAAAAAATGTAATTTAAATGTGAACCACAAATGTTACATACATACAGTATCAAGTGCATAATTTATATAAATACTAAGAAATATTTTGAGTAATAATAGATAGGAAAGGAGTGTGCTATGAAAAATCAGTTGTAATTTGCTATACCACAATATTTGTGTGAAGACTTATTTTGCTCAGCTAGAAGAATCCCAGTCCACCCTCTGTTACTCAGTGGGAAAGCGGTTCCACATTATCTAAAACTGAAAACAAAATCTAACTCATTTATTAATGTCTTTTTTTAAAAACATTTTCAGAACTTATTTAACTAATTCTATGCTGTGACAGTACTAAACTTTTCTTTCTACTTGGTTTTTACCATT
This sequence comes from Polypterus senegalus, assembly GCF_016835505.1. Taxonomy (NCBI): domain Eukaryota; kingdom Metazoa; phylum Chordata; class Cladistia; order Polypteriformes; family Polypteridae; genus Polypterus; species Polypterus senegalus. The sequence continues at coordinate 89,261,979 of NC_053167.1, read as the reverse complement.
GTGACCACCAAGGGGCACCACCAAGACCCCAAACCTCAGACACAACAAAGCAGTCCCAGGTGCAAAATATATGTTTTTATTCAGCAAATACCCTTTTACAATCCACACCACAATGTCCAATTCACAATACTCTTTTTCTTCCTCCAGGTGAGCTTTGCCTTCTGCCTCCCCAATCTGACTCAACTGGTGGAGGCTGGATGGTTTCCTTTTATGTTAGACCCAGGGATACTTCTGGCTGTAGGGTATAGCCTAATGGAAGCTCTTCCGGGTCAATTGGAAGCCCTGTGAAAAAGAGACTCCTTCTTTCTGCAGCACCCTCTGGCAGCATCCCAGGACCCCAACAGGGTTGTTCCTCAGAACTACAAATACCATAGATCCCTGCAGGTGTCCATACTGGGTACACACCAGTGGAGCACTGCCAACTATTGTACTGGGGGAGGAACCATTATTGATAAACAACCTCGCTTAGTCCACTCATTAATATTTCCCCTTGACTGGGATAATATTCCAGCCCTATCCCAGACAAGGATCCATCATAGCACTTATACCACACACAAATAACTCTTTTATATTAAACTCTATTTTCATTGCTTTGGTTGTCTGGCAGGGACTGAATTCTGAGGTTTCTTTTTCATTTTCTTTCTTTGTGTTTGTTTTCTAAAGCATATTATACTTGCTGTTTTATTCTCATTTGTTTGATTGAGTTGTTTGAACCAGTCCTGGGGCAACATTTATAAAGCCTGTATATGCGAAAAAAGAGGTTTGAAATGTTCATAGACAACTTCAATTGCAGATGTCGGGATTAATTAAAAAAAAATGATGGGGGAATATGGGTATATTTACTGCAAATCTGAACCCATCTGTACACAATATTTTGGAGAAACGGAGAAATGATGACAGCATTGATCAAGTAGGGAAATGCAGTCAAACCAGCTAAACGACGAATATAGTAATAAATGTCACCTTATTATAATAATGTGCGTTTATGTGACAAACATATTACACTTGAAATGTGATGGATATGATGCACAGACTGAGGATGCATATTTGCACTGAAGAACTTTTTTGGTTATTTGTCAATTTATATCAGCTAACTGTTATCACTGCTCAGGGAACTGGTTAACAGGTCAGGAATAGCTTCACTCCATCATGCCTTCTCTGCTGGTAGCCATTTAAAGGAACCACGTCCAGTTTTCATATGGTTTGGGTGAACATACAGTTCACCATGTATGTTACATAAAACATGTTAGGTAGAATGCCTAGTGAGGGCCGGGTGGTCTTGTGGCCTGGAACCCCTGCAGATTTTTTTTCCTTTAGCTATCTGGAGTTTTTTTTTTATGTCCTCCCTGGCCATCGGACCTTACTTTTATTCAATGATAATTAGTATTGCCTAATTTTATTTTTATATTTTTTCTTTTTTTTCTTCATCTCTGTAAAGCAATTTGAGCTACATCATTTGTATGAAAATGTGCTATATAAATAAATGTTGTTGTTGTTGATTATATGTTTTTGCCAACATAAAAAGGCAGTTTGCAGCATTGTTCTCCTTTCATAAATGGAGTAATTAACTGCATTCATACTGCAATAAGGGCACCTAGCAAGAATGAAGTTGCTTTTGTTAACTGTGAGTAGTAACATTCCATTAATGTACAGCTCATCTGTGATGCCATGACTGAGAGTGACCAACACCGTGGCTCAGTGGCCTAGGTCAACCCGTGATTCGTTTATTTCAAGGTAAAGCAACTTTGACAGATGTGATGTTGCTGTACGTGGTGGCTGGTTTATTTGTAAGGTAACTGGCTCAACCCTCAGTTTTTCATATGGTCTGTACTATTCATTGTACCAGCAATCATGTCACTACAAGTGCCAGTTAATAGCAGCTACATGCTCAATTGCTGGTGCTTCCCAGAACTCAAAAGAGAAGCACTATAATGCAATGCATGATCTCAAGCTCTCATTTGCAGAGTGCAGCCAGAAACTTGTGAATGCTGGTGGTATTGTCTTGTTCCATAAGTTAGGAGGCTTCCCTACCAGCCAATGAAGTTATGAAGCATCATATTTGCACTTGTATGAGGATGTTCACATGCATGGATGTTTCAGGATCACGTTCATGGCACAATCATGCCTGCATACTTACAAAGTGACAGTGATTTTATAAAGCATAAATTGCATACAAATGTGTGTATGCCAAGTTTTTTCTTTTGTACACATGTTCCTTTTTTTTTGTTTGCGCATATTTTCGAGCACAAATCCAAGCAAAGATTTATAAATGATTTATAAACTCATCTAGGCCCAGGATAGGATTTGAACTCAGCAATCAGAAATGATATGAACATGTTAAGGGTTGCGATTTTAGCTTCTTCACTGGCTCACAACATTAGAACAGAATATATTGTAACATGCCAGCTAAGCAAATATGGCGGAGTTGCACCAAAGTGCATGTGCTTCAATCTAATGCCCACAGATCGTATCACAGTTATGAATGAGTTCATTGAGATTGTTTTTCTCATATTAATATTATGTTTTTCTATTCTTTTTCATTCCTATTATGGGCATAGAAACATTCTAAATCCATTGTTGGTAAGGGTTTTATGATTTTAAAATTATTTAAATTACTTAAAATATTTTTGCCTCTATTTCAGTAGCATTTTGCTTTTTGTGGGAGTTACCACTTTTTTTTTTTTACAATTACCAAAACATTGATAAAGAAATAATCCGGGAGGGTGCAACTTGTGATGTCACTGTCACAATGGGATGAAAGGTCAGCACTTTCTAGTCATCCAAGCTTGTGGATAACTCCTTCAAATTTTACATGTGATTTTCTTTGGTTCTGTATTTCTTGATAATAGACTTTTGGCCTATGACTTTTGACTTTGATTAAGGGTCTTGTTTTGGTGCTTGTATTTTGCTTTCCTCGTTATGGCCTTTGTCAGTATTTTTTGACTTCGTCCATCTCTCATTCCTTTTTTGCCTGTTTTTTGTAGGAGTAAAGTTTGGTATTAAAAAAAGCAGGTGTGCTTGACTATTCGTGACCCAAATGAAATACCAGGATTTTTATTTGGCATTTAGAGAATTTCATTTTTTTCTTCCACTTTTCCATCTGACAAAACAGTCAGCGGGTAAATTAAATGAGGGGGATGGACATGAAATTTGTGAATTTCCCCTTGGGATTAATAAAGTATCTATCTATCTATCTATCTATCTATCTATCTATCTATCTATCTATCTATCTATCTGGACAATGGATGGACTTGAGCAGGAAGGAATGCAGAAAGTGGCAGAGGTGTAGACTAATCGGAGAAAAGGAAAAACCATGCATGAAAACCAATTAGATTAGATCAAGACAAGACCAGATCATGGGAATGCAGTGGGTTTGCTCTTTTGTTAGTGTCTCATGTGACCATGTTATAAAGACTGTCTTAAAAAATCTCTTTTGTTATGTCCCTTGGCTCTAAATGAAAGGCCAGTTTTTTAAATAAATAATCGCTGCACGCGTGGCTTATGGATGGGGTGTTGTAGTTTGGCCAGTGCAGTTCCCAGGCACGATACAGCGCGGGCGTTTCCGCACTTAAGTGCACAGGTGCGGGATTGCCCGTGTTTGTAATTGTCAGGGAGGCTGGGGAGAGTGAGCCCCAGTGTGAGCGCCCTGGTTGCTGGGGTTCCCGAGTCTCGGTCCAGCGGCAGCGGTACATAGCCAGTGGACGGAAGGCTACCGGACCAGGTGAAGGTCAGTAGTAGCTGCAGGTTGGGCGACTCCCCTGTTTCAAAGCCAGTTGGGAGAAGCAGGGGAGCAAGTAAAAGCGTCTGGAGTTTTGTTTTTCTGTCCCCCCTGGCCATTGAACCTTACTCTTATTCGATGTTAATTAATGTTGATTTATTTTAGTTTTATAATTGTGTCTTTCATTTTTCTATTCTTTAATATGTAAAGCACTTTGAGCTACTGTTTGTATGAAAATGTGCTATATAAATAAATGTTGTTGTTGTTGTTGTTGTTGAGTAGTGAGCTGCTCTTATTCTTAATATTATACAATAAATACATACATTTGGTTTGCATCTGTAACAGCCAGGGTAAATTTAAAGTACTTGTAAAAGTTAGCATTTTTTTTTTACTTTTATTCTCTCAGTAACGATCACGATACAACCCCCCACCACCATGACCACCCCAGATCTGACACTGTTAGTTTTTATTTGAAACTGGGAATAACTGTAGATGTGAGTGGTGTTTTGAGAGAATGGAACTGGAAATTCTGTGATCTGGAGGGATAAAAGCTGACAAAAACACTGGTGAATCTGAATCTGCCTTCTTCGTATCTCACGGTCGCTTGAATTTCTTTATTCAGTTTTATTGAGTGTTCCTGCTCACGCTGTATTAGTAAGCACCTTATGGTTCATTATGTCAAAGCCGCACTGACAAAAAAACAGAGACATAGCTATCTATGATATTTGGAATAATTCATTTTATAACCTGTATAGTACATTTCTGAAAACATTGTGACACGGATGCAACATTATTCATATTATTCAGATTCATTTGCATGCCTTCTTACGCTTGTAATCAGTGACCACGATGGTTTTTTTTTCTGATCTTGCCCAATCTCCACATTTTGATGCATGGTGGCATTTCTTTTGTACTCCAGGACACACAGAGGAAAGAATAGTACAGAGAGGTCAGTTCCGCACTATATACAATTATCAAATTCAAATGTTAACAGTTCTCACACACCCAAGGACTGTCCTTCCTACATTTCCGATATGTGTACCTGTTGCAATGTACACACTTCTCTTTATGCTGTGTTTCCTATTACACTGAAGGGGTGCCTGACACTGACTGAGTTTGCTTTCCTGGGGGAGGTGGCGGTCTTGGAACAGAAGCTTGTCGATGTTGCATCCTCTTTTTCTTTTTTTATCGCCTTTACTTGTAAGAAGCGACAACGAAGTTCCTCTGCAAGGTGAGCCAAGAACACTCCTCTTTTTTCAGTAGATCCTGTGCATGCTTAGTACAGCACATGTACATTGATCGCCACCAAGTCAAGTTTGTTATAGGACACAGCAACTGGCCACCTGCATGCTCCTGCTTGCACCGGGAAAAAAAGAAAGAGACAAATATATGTGACATTTTGAAGAAATCATTTTATGACCTGAATAGTACCAATCAGAAAACATTGTCGCACTAATGCAATATTATTTGAAAATGAACAGTGTCAGATCAGGTGTAAATTTATGCTGGTGCTGTTCGTTTTCAAATAATATTGCATTAGCGCAATGATGTTTTCTGATTACACAGATTTCAATCACTAAGTACAAAGTATAATGAACTCTCATATTACCTTTTCTTAATACTATGTTAGATAACACCTACATTTGGAAATCAGCAACATAGCACAGAGCTCCACAGAACAAACACTGCAGAGCTTTTCTACACACTTCTCTACCAGTGCCATTCAATGTGATAATGATATCATATTTACAGTAAGAAGCATTAGACTGAAAAAAACAACTCAAATACATAAAGGTGGCAACAGACGACCAGGCCCACAATGTACATGACCAAATATGTACAATAATGTGAACACAAAGCTACCACTGCTGCACTATACATAACAGATAGTTCCTTCAGAACTGCCAAAGTAATATTGTCCAAGCAGTACGTCAGAAGGTATAATAATGCAGTCTGTTCCAACTCTGCTTTAAGAGAGACAGAAGTTTTTGAAGTAATCAACAGAAGTTGAAACATCTGTGCCAATTGTTTGTGTCAATTTGAAAGGATTGATTTATCTTAATTGCTGCAGAACATCCTTAGGTGGTAACCTATTAGAAGGTCCCTGAATAAGGCCCATTTGTAATAGTCTAATATTTTCATTTTTCAATGTTTGCAAAGCTTAATTAAAAATGTAAACCACTGGCAGTTTTCTGCTTCTCTTTTCAGCATTTTAGGTCATTGATTGCATTTCAGCTGATTAAATGTGAAGAAAAACTGAGGTATTGTAAATTTTTTGAGTGGTAGTGTATGTATGTATATATATATATTGTAAAAGAATAGAAGCAAACAGCATAAAGGGTTGGGATTTTCCGGCCCCGTATATTGCAGACAATCCACAATATTTTCAAAAAGAAAGCAGGTCAAAATATAAACAAAACAGTTCATATGCGCGGCGCCTTCAGAGCGCCCGCCATTTTATAGGGAGGAGCCGGAAGTGTAGGAATGCTGGGAAGGAACCGTGAGGGAGGATGGGACTGCTGACGTCAGGAAAGATGGCAGAGGAAGGGCGGAAGTGGACGTACTGCGGGAAGGCTATGATGGCGGAGCGTCTCTTTTCCTGGAAGACAAAGGAGAAAGGTTAGTACCCCGCCACTCCCTGCCGGCGAACGTCTTTCGAAGCGGTTCAAGGTCCGTCCACGGCCTCCTACTTGCGCATGCGTGACATGACCCCCCCCACAGCCCAAGGCCGTCAGGTCGGGCGGACCTAACCGAGAGGTCGTGGATGCGAGAGAGGGCATCGGCATTGGCCTGAAGGCCGCCGCGGCGATAAGTGACCGTGAACTTATAGGGCTGTAAGTCCAGAAATCACCTGGTGACCCGCGGATTCGACTCTTTGTGAAGGGACATCCACTGAAGCGCAGCATGATCAGTCACCAGAGTGAATTCGCGGCCCAACAAGTAGTGCTGGAGATAAGTCACGGCCCACTTAATGGCCAGGGCTTCCCTCTCCACTGCCGCGTACCTGGCCTCTCGGTCCAGCAGTTTACGGCTTAGGTACATCAAGGGGTGTTCGACACCATCAACGCTTTGGCTCAACACGGTGCCCAGGTCTGTGTCCGAAGCGTCGGTCTGGAGGATAAAAGGCAGCCCAAAATCAGGGGTCCTTAATACAGGTGCCGACGTTAGGGCCTTTTTCAGGTCATTGAATGCGTGTTCCACCTTGTCGTTCCATACCACATGCAGGGGAGTGCCCTTCTTTGTTAAATTAGTCAAGGGTGCTGCCCTTTCGGAGAAACGGGGTACGAACCGGCGGTAGTACCCCGCCAGCCCCAAGAAAGCCTGCACCTGCCTCTTGGTATTCGGACGGGGCCATTCCAGGATGTCTTTGACTTTGGAACATTGGGGTCTCACCTGTCCTCGTCCCACAAGGTAGCCTAAATACTTGGCCTCCTTTAAGCCAAAAAAACACTTACGGGGGTTAATGCGGAGGCCGGCCTTCGCTAGTGTCACGAGGACAGCAGAGACCTGCAATAGATGCTCCTCCCAGGTGCTGGAATAGATGACGACGTCATCCAGGTAGGCGGCACTATAAGACTGGTGGGGCTTCAGCACTCTATCCACCAGACGTTGAAAGGTCGCTGGGGCCCTGTGCAGCCGAAATGGGAGGACCTTGTATTGCCAATGTCCACTAGGAGTGCTAAAGGCCGTTTTTTTTTTTGCAGATGCCGTTAAGGGAATTTGCCAATACCCTTTCGTCATATCAAGAGTCGTAAAGTATCGAGCCGCCCAACGCTTCGAGTAGGTCGTCAATGCGAGGCATCGGGTAGGCGTCGAACTTGGAGGCCTGGTTTAGACGTCTAAAGTCATTGCAGAACCTCCAGGAGCCGTCCGGCTTGGAAACGAGGACGATTGGACTGGACCAAGGGCTATGGCTTTCCTCGATAATGTCCATATCCAACATTCGTTGCACCTCCAGTTCCACTTCGGCGCGTTTTGCCTCCAGGAGTCTATAGGGCCTCTCCCGGACGATTACTCCGGGGTCCGTGACTATATCGTGCGCAATCAGCGAGGTCCAGCCCGGTGACTTCGCTCACTACTTCGGGGATGGCGTGGATAGCCTGGGTTATCTCTCGACGCTGTAAGGGTGTCAGCTCGTCACCGAGGTTAAGGGTAGATGTGCTACCAAAAAGGGAGAGGGACTTATGAGTGTTGGGAGGCTCGTCCCTGTCCTTCCAGGGTTTCAACAAATTGACATGGTAGATCCTCTCGCTCGGTCGATGTTTAGGTTGCTTAACTAAATAGTCGATGAGCCCCTTTCTTTCCTTAACCTCGTATGGCCCCTGCCAGTGAGCTATCAACTTGGAGTGGGAGGTAGGAACGAGCACCATCACTCGACCCCGGGCGGAACTCCCGGAGGACGGAGTTGTGGTTGTAACACCGGGCCTGCGCTGCCTGCGCACGGGTCACGTGGTCCTTTAGGAGCGGCCTGATTTTAGCGAGTCTGTCGCGCAGTTGCGCCACATACTCCAATATATTGTAGGAGGGAAGGGCCTCAACCTCCCAGCCCTCTTTTAGTATGTCTAAAAAGGGGAGAAGCCCGTAGAAGCCTGGGGCACCTCCCGGTAGGCAAAAAGCACGAGCGGTAGGAGCTGGTCCCAATTCCTGCCATCGGCGCTGACTACCTTGCGGAACATCTGTTTAAACGTCTGGTTAAAACATTCTACCAGCCTGTCTGTTTGGGGGTGGTAGACAGACGTCTTCAGGTGCTTTATTCGCAGTAATTTGGCAACCTCCCTGAACGTATCTGAGGTGAAGGGAGTACCCTGGTCCGTGAGGACTTCTTTGGGGATACCCACTCTCGAAAATAGGTTGACTAATTCCTGTGCGATATTCTTGGTGTTAGCGGAGCGCAGGGGAACCGCCTCTGGGTATCGGGTTGCATAATCTACCATGACCAATATGTACTTGTGGCCATGGTTTGAGGGTTCCAGGTGTCCGAGGTATTGTAAATTTTTGAGTGGTAGTGTATGTATATATATATATATATATATATATATATATATATATATATATATATATATATATAGTGACAGTAGGGGGCTTAATCGCCTCCCTTGAACCTCAGGTACCGCCCAAACACCAGGTAAAAGTACAAAAATTCTTCTTTTTATTATAATAATTATGTGCACCAAGCACCCTCCACTCCACACTACTCATTAATAATAATAATCAATCCTCCAACTCCCAGACACTTAGCCACCCTTCCTCCCAGCTCAGCTCCTCTTCTGGGAGTTCCCAAAGTTCTTATATAGTCCCTGACCCGAAGTGTTTCTCATCCCACAGTTCATGATTCCTTATCACTTCCAGGTCAGATAATAAGTCCTTTTCCACCCCGAAATACCGCCATTCCTTCTGTCCATGTGACTTGGGGACCTACTTCCAGGGCGTAGGGCAAATAGCAGTCCCTGGTTCTCCCTGGAGCTGACCCTGGTGGTCCTTGTGTTATCCAGCAGGGCTTTACAGGAAAACTTCATAGTCCATGATGCCCTGCTGGAATCTGAAGCATCTCCATGTTGTAGGGATGGCTCCCTCTCTGGCGGTCTGGGGGTATTGGCCGATAAAAAGTCAGCCATGGACCACAATATATATATATATATATATATATATATATATACAGTAGATCTTGCTTATCCTAACTTTGCTTATCCAACATTCGGTATTATCCCATGTCCCACCGCAAAAAAAATATGCGCCAATCGGCATCAAGAACTGCAAGTTGTGCTGCGCGTGAGTAGTCTATTTTTGTTGCTCCCGACTCTCGCCGCAGCTAATTACAGTGGAACCTCGGTTTATGCAGCATAATTCGCCTCTGGAAATGTGCTCGCAGTCCAAAGCACTCGATTACAGTATATCAATGCGAATTTCCCCATAAGAAATAATGGAAACTCAGATGATTTGTTCCACAACCCAAAACTATTCATATAAAATGATTAATACAAAATATAAAGTAAAAATACATAAAAGCAAATTAACCTGCACTTTACCTCTGAAAAGAATCATGGCTGGTGTGAGTGAGTTTCTAAACTCTTGTGGGATTCCACCTAACGGGACGCATCACGCCGGAAGAGCGTCCAAAGCAATCGCAGTCTCCCAGCGCTGTAGCAGTTCGACATAAAAGCCAACCCGAAAAGATCGCTGGATATGCTATGCGCCTGTCGCTCATGGGTGATACAAGAAACAAGGAACATTATAAAATGCTACAGGGCCTCAGTATTACTTTCCCCCAACCCTGCCTGGACTGCTGTGTCTGTGTATAGGAGAATGGCAGATTAATAATAAATAATAATAATACATTTTATTTATATAGCGCCTTTCCCATGCTCAAGGCACTTACAGAATATAAGAAAGAACGGCAGGGTATACAATATATAGCATAGTACAAACCAAATAAATAAATAAAGAAGATTAAGACAGTAAATTCAGAGAAAGCCTAACAGACAACAGAATTGATGGTCTAGCACACACACACAGGTTACATGAGCATCTTGACAGAGAGGTAAACTGAGAGAAGGGAATGAAGTCAAGTAGAGCTAAAAGCCTTCCTGAACAGATGAGTTTTGAGTTGTTTTTAAAAGAATTCATGGAGTCAGCTGACCTGATTAATTTCGGTAGGTCATTCCAGAGTCTGGGCTATACAGCTGAAGGCCCTGTCACCCATGGAGTGTAGATTAGTGTGGGGCACAACAAGATTGCCAGAATCAGAGGACCTTAGTGGGCGGCAGGCACATAGTGATGGAGAAGGTCACTGATGTAGTTTTGCAGGTTATTTAAGGCTTTGTAGGTTATTAGTAGGATTTTATATTCGATTCTGTAAGACACAGGGAGCCAGTGAAGACGGAGCAGGATGGGTGTGATGTGCTCGCTGCTGCTGGTTCGAGTAAGGACTCTTGCAGCTGAGTTTTGAATAAGCTGGAGCTGTGATATAAGATTAGAAGGGCACCTGCCAGCAGCGAGTTACAATAATCTATGGATGTGATAAAAGCATGGACAAGTTTCTCAGCATTAGAAAAGGAGAGGAAGGAGCAACACGGATATGTTACGGAGGTGAAAGTAAGAAAGTTTCTTAATGTGATTTATGTGGTGGAGTAAGAAAGGGAGGAATCAAAATTGACACCAAGATTCTTTGCAGTAGAGGCAGGTCTGATGAGATCACCACCAAGATGGACTGGGAAGGAGCTCATTTTATTAAGTTGCATTTTAGTCCCAATTTGCAGGAGTTCAGTTTTGTTGCAGTTTAATTTTAAAGAGTTCTGCTCCATCCAGGTTTTAATTTCACTAAGGCAGGTTGTGAGCTGAGAAAGCTCTGATGAAGTTCCACTTTTAACATTGAAGTAGAGTTGAGTATCATCTGCATAAAATGATAGCCCAGTCCATAGCTACGAATAATATGGCCAAGGGAAGCATATAAATACAGAAGAGAAGAGGGCCAGGACAGAGCCCTGAGGAACTCCTTGTGTGACTGGCCGAGCTGGATCTGCTGTTGCCAAGACTAACAAACTCTTGCCTATCAGTCAGATAGGACTTGAACCACTGGAGGGCAGTGCCAGAGATACCCAGCATGTTCTCCATTCTGGACAGTAGAATGTCATGTCTGACAGTGTCAAATGCTGCACTGAGGTCTAACAGAATTAATATGCTGGTTTGTCCAGAGTCTGCTGCCATAAGCAAATCATTGGTTACCCGTAGCAGAGCAGTTTCACAGCTGTGCTGCACCCTGAAACCAGACTGAAAGGGTTCCATCAAATTATTAGAGTTAAGTAATTGGTGAGCTGGGAAGCTACAACACTCAAGAGCTTTTGACAGGAAAGGTAAGTGGGAAATAGGCCGGAAATTGTTAAGATTGTCAGCATCAAGACCAGACTTTTTTAACATTGGGGTTACAGAAGCGATTTTAAAAGTGAGCGGCACAGAGCCAGTGTCAAGGGATGAGTTTATTATTGTTGTAACAGTCGGGATTATGGCATGAAGGCAGGATTTAAGTAGTGTGCTGGGGATCGGGTCCAGTACACAAGTAGTCGGCCTCATCTTACAAAGCAGGTTATTAAAAAGCAGATGTGACTGGTGAGAACTTAGAGAAGGAGCTGGATGGAGTGGGAAAACAGGGAGAGATATAAACAGATGATGTATTTATGTTAGTTGAATTATTTAGATCTTTAATTTTGTTACGGAAAAGTGGAGGAATCCTCACAGACTTCAGTAGAAGAGGTAGTTGGGCCAGATGCAGGTTCGAGTAGTTTATTAACTACAGAAAACAAAACCCTTGGGTTATCATGGCCACTTTCTATTATTCTGCCATAGTGGGTGTTCTTAGCAGCAGTTAGTGCTTCTCTGTAAGCTCTTTGGTGGTCAGAGAAAGCCTGGATGTGCAACGTGAGGCCAGTCTTACGTGACATTCTCTCAAGGCCGCCAGCTGCTTTCATAGATCGCAATTCTGAGTTATACCAAGGAGCTGAACGTTTAAAGGAAACCTCCTTATGTTTTAAAGGAGCTGTTTTATCTAATGCTGAATGAAGGGCTGAGTTATAGTGGTCAACAAGACTATCTAGTGTTGACGGAATAGGTGCAGACAGTAAAAGATCAGAAATGGATCCAGAAAGGATAGAGGGACAGATATTTTTAAGGTTTCTGTAAGAAATTTGTTTACAGGTAAGAGGAGGTAAAGGCAGTGAGACAGTGAAAAATACTGCTTTATGGTCAGAGAGTCCCAAATCAGTGCTGTAAATATTGGCAACAGATAGTCCAGAAGTGCAGATCAGATCCAATATATGACCACCAGAGTGGGTGGGAAAATCAACATGTTGTGTCAAGTCAATTCACGCATACAATGAATAACCCACTGTTTGCTGTTTCAAGCTTAATAATGCTGGTGTTGCTAAAAGTACTGAGATTCAGCTTCGAAGTTTTCGGTGCAAAGCGGGGACCTCATGTGCCACAGCACAAACACACACATGCAGTCACAATGCTGTAGTAAACAGTATCACGCTCCAACGGATGTTGACTATATTAGTGATGGAGTTAAGGCTCTAGAAACTGCAATCAATTACATTGAGCAACAAGAAGAAGCTACAGGAATCGTATGATAATGATGCTGCAAAGATGGCCCGTAGACTTCACAGCAAAGAAACAGCACTCATCAGGAAAGCAGACTACGATCAAAAATGTCTTTAAATCATCACAGGACTGAACTTTTTAAGTACAGTACATACTGTATTTAACATCAGACAATTTGTAACTGTAAGTTCATTTTTCAGTTAATTTATTCTGTTGTTTTGTTGTAAAACATGATTATTAGGTTCGTAATGTGTAAAATTATAACATAGTTTGGCGTTTAATAGGCTTTTTCTTAACACCTGCCATTATCCAACATTTTCGCTTATCCGACGTTCAGCTGGCCTGTTTATGTCGGATAAGTGAGACTCTACTATACATATACTATATATATAATTATGCATATGCATATTTTGGACCTAAAATTGGGTTTGGCTTGTAATATATATATAGGGCAAAGCCACACAATGGATGAATTTGACATACCTGTCAGGCAGGGTTCAACCAATGAGTTTCCACATTGTTATTCATCCTGAGCAGTGAATTGAATACAAAGGTAAGTTGTGAAGCTTCTCTGCCTATATCGAGAGTATAACTTAGTGAATTCATTCTTCCTGCCCTCATGAACCTTTCCTCTTCTGAAATTAAACTCTATCAATTTTATCTCTAGGGGGGTGCCTGGTGGCGCAGTAGTTGGCACTGCAGCCTATCAACTCAGGTCACATTTTGGACACAATTTTTGGTCCAGAATAATTTGCAAACATTTCTGGACTTCAGAAACTCTTAAAAACTATTGCACCTTCATAATCACTCAAGTTCAATTTCTTCTTGCCTAATCTCTTCAATGCATTTGACTGAATTCTGCAAAGTTCCCAAACATTTCACCCCACTTCATCGAACTTAAGAAAAAACTATTCAGCCAGATTCGGCTCATCACTAGTGAGCACAAACAACACATTGCTGATGCCAAACTAACAGAATGAGTACACACATATTTAATAAAATGCAACTTGAGATGTATATAAGAAGGATTGGACTGCTTAGAGAAACGTTAGTCTGAGTGAATCTGCCATTCTGAGGAGATTTTCAGGAGCTAATAATTTTCTTGAGACTTCTTTTGAGAAACAGTGGGCACAATGATATCACAATTTTCATACCCACTCAGGATGGCATAGTCTGGTCATGGTCATTAGAGCCTGAAGATAATGGGATATCACCAGACAGCCTAAAAATGTGAAAAATAATGGTAATAAATGATAAACCTTTGTAAAATTGAACTCAATTGTTTTTAGAACCACATTATTTTCAAAGCAGAGAAACCTAGAACTCAGAATTAGGATGAGGAGGTCCCACTTGGAGTGTAGAGCATTGTGATATTCTTATATTAAATTGGGGTGGAGGTTTCTCCACCTTAAAGTTTTGAGCACAAACATATACAATAAGTGGTGTTTTATGTATGGTATTGTATATTGTATCGGGTTTGACTCTGTGTTTGGGTTTCAGCGTATTTGTCCTGTGATGGACAGGCACCTTGTCCTGTTTTGTGCCATTTGCTTTCTGTGACAGGCAGCAGCTGCCCCAGTGACCCTGACCCTGCGAAAAGCTTACTAAGCTTAGGTTTGGAAGAGGAATGGATGGATAAATGGAGTGATAGATATTATGGTAATACAAGGTCCCACTCACATAGTATATGTGATCTCAACCTATGAACAGAGTAGACAAAAACTTCAGTTAACAGAAGTGAAAAGGATTCATGGAGAAAATAAACCTATTGGGATTCCATGATTGGTTATGTTAGGGGAAATGTCTTCGTAAATAAAGAATAGTCATGTGTCAGCTGTTAAAAAATCAATCCAAAGATGAATATTCTTGTGTTACTTTAAAAAATGGTGCCACTTTTGTGGTCTTGTTTAGTGCAGCATGGCAGACTCCACTTGTCTCAACAGAGCAGCCCTTTTACAAGTTAGGTTAATTTACATTGCACAGCTATAAAGCATTTTCATTACACTAATCATAGAACAGATAAATGGTATAGGGCTTCAAAACAGACCTATCTCTTGAGTATTATCTCAAAGTTACAAATAGTTATACACAATAAAACACAGGTAAATATCTAGTTCATAGAATAAGACTTATTTGTAAACTAGCTCTACTTCTGTAGCTTCTAGTGGGATGTTTGATAAGAGAGTAGGTGTTAGTTGTAGTGCTGTTAATCAGATGTATCAGAAGTGCTGTGTAAGTGCGCATCCCATTCTTCCTGTCAGGCACAGGGGGGTCAGTTGAGGTCTGCCAACCTGGCCTTCGTGTCCTCCAACTCGCAGGTGGTGGCGGCTTACGACTGCTGCAGGGGCCAGGATCTGGGCATTCATTCCCTGCAGCACTGTATTAAGGTCCTGCCCTTCAGTCATCTCTCTCGGGCTGGAATCCTGCCGGCTACGCCACTGTAAAAGAATAGAAGCAAACAGCGTAAAGGTTTGGGGTTTTCCGGCCCCGTATATTGCAGACAATCCACAATATTTTCAAAAAGAAAGCAGGTCAAAAATGCGGTTCGAGGTCCGTCCGCGGCCTCCTACTCGCGCATGCGTGACAATATATATATATATAGTGACAGTAGGGGGCGCAATCGCTCCCTTGAACCCTCAGGTACCGTGCCAAACACCAGGTAAAAGTACAAAAATTCTTCTTTTTATTATAATAATTATGTGCACCAAGCACCCTCCACTCCACACTACTCATTAATAATAATAATCAATCCTCCAACTCCCAGACACTTAGCCACCCTTCCTCCCAGCTCAGCTCCTCTTCTGGGAGTTCCCAAAGTTCTTATATAGTCCCTGACCCGGGTCAGATAATAAGTCCTTTTCATAACCCCGGAAATACGTCATTCCTTCTGTCCATGTGACTTGGACGTACTTCCAGGGTGTAGGGCAAATAGCAGTCCCTGGTTCTCCCTGGAGCGACCCCTGGTGGTCCTTATGTTATCCAGCAGGGCTTTACAGGAAAACTCCATAGTCCATGTTGCCCTGCTGGAATCTGAAGCATCTCCATGTTGTAGGGATGGCTCCCTCTGGCGGTCTGGGGGTATTGGCCGGGATAAAAAGCCGGCCATGGACTATACAGTAGAGTCTTGCTTATCCTACCTTCACTTATCCAACATTCCGTATTATCTGATGTCCCACCGCAAAAAAAAAGCTAATTACAGTGGAACCTCGGTTTGCGAGCATAATTCGTTCTGGAAATGTGCTCGCAGTCCAAAGCACTCGTACAGTATATCAATGCAAATTTCCCCATAAGAAATAATGGAAATTTAGATGATTTGTTCCACAACCCAAAACTATTCATATAAAAATGATTAATACAAAATATAAAGTAAAAATACATAAAGCAAATTAACCTGCACTTTAGCTTTGAAAACAATCATGGCTGGCGTGAGTGAGTTTCTAAACTCTTGTGGGATTCCACGCAATGGGACGACATGCAGAAGAGCTTCCTAAAGCAATCACAGTCTCCCAGCGCTGTAGCAGTTCGACATAAAAGCCAATCCGAAAAGATCGCGGACATGCTATAAGCACCTGTCGTTCATGGGTGATACAAGAAACAAGGAACATTATAAATGCGCAGGGCTCAGTATTACTTTCCCCCCAACCCTGCCTGACTGCTGTGTCTGTGTATAGGAGAATGGCAGATCCCGCTACACTGAATAACCACACTGTTGCTGTTTCAAGATTAATAAAGCTGGTGTTGCTAAAAGTACTGAAATTCAGTTTCGAGTTTTCGGGTGCAAGACGGGACTGATGCGTCCACACACAAACACACACGCAGTCACAATGCTGTAGTAAACAGTATACGCTCGTATGGATGTTGACTATATTAGTGACGGAGTTAAGGCTCTAAAAACTGCAATTAATTACATTGAGCAACAAGAAGAAGCTACAGGAATCGACATAATGATGCTGCAAAGATGGCAAGACTTCACAGCGAAGAAACTGCACTCATCAGGAAAGCAGACTACGATCAAAAATGTCTTTAAATCATCACAGGGCTGAACTTTTTAAGTACAGTACATACTGTATTTAACATCAGACAATTCTGTAACTGTAAGTTCATTTTTTCAGTTAATTTATTCTGTTGTTTTGTTGTAAAACATGATTATTAGGTTCGTAATGTGTAAAATTATAACATAGTTTGGCGTTTAATAGGCTTTTTCTTAACACCTGCCATTATCCAACATTTTCGCTTATCCGACGTTCAGCTGGCCTGTTTATGTCGGATAAGTGAGACTCTACTATACATATACTGTATATATATAGTTATGCATATGCATATTTTGACCTAAAATTGGTTTGGCCTGTAACATATATATAGGGCAAAGTCACACAATGGAGGAATTTGACATACCTGTCAGGCAGGGTTCAACCAATGAGTTTCCACATTGTTATTCATCCTGAGCAGTGAACTGAATACAAAGGTAAGTGGTGAAGCTTCTCTGCCTATATCGAGAGTATAACTTAGTGAATTCATTCTTCCTGCCCTCATGAACTTTTCCTCTTCTGAAATTAAATTCTATCAATTTTATCTCTAGGGATGCCTGGTGGCGCAGTAGTTGGCACTGCAGCCTATCAACTCAGGTCACATTTTTGGACACAATTTTTGGTCCAGAATAATTTGCAAACACTTCTGTGGACTTCAAAAACTCTTAAAAAACTATTGCGCCTTCATAATCCACTCAAGTTCAGCTTCTTCTTGCCTAATCTCTTCAATGCATTTGACTGAATTCTGCAAAGTTCCCAAACATTTCCCCAATTTCACCGAACTTAAGAAAAAAAATATTCAGCCAGATTCACTCATCACTAGTGAGCACAAACAACACATTGCTGATGCCAAACAAACAGAATGAGTACACACATATTTAATAAAAATGCAACTTGAGATGTATATAAGAAGGACTGGACTGCTTAGGAGAGAAATGTTAGCCTGAGTGAATCTGCCATTCTGAGGAGATTTTCAGGAGCTAATAATTTTCTTGAGACTTCTTTTGAGAAACAGTGGGCACAATGATATCACAATTTTCATACCCACTCAGGATGGCATGTCTGGTCATGGTCATTGGAGCCTGGAAGATAATGGGATATCACCAGACAGCCTAAAAATGTGAAAAATAATGGTAATAAATGATAAACCTTTGTAAAAATTAAACTCAATTGTTTTTAGAACCACATTATTTTCAAAGCAGAGAAACCTAGAACTCAATTCTGTGCCAGAAGTAAGGTGTCTGCAAGTTTGATTTCTTAATTTTAGGATGAGGAGGTCCCACTTGGAGTGTAGAGCATTGTGATATTCTTATTTTAAATTGGGGTGGAGGTTTCTCCACCTTAAAGTTTTGAGCACAAACATATACAATAAGTGGTGTTTTATGTATGGTATTGTATATTGTATCAGGTTTGACTCTGTGTTTGGGTTTGTGCGTATTTGTCCTGTGATGGACAGGCACCTTGTCCTGTTTTATGCCATTTGCTTTCTGCGATAGGCAGCAGCTGCCCTGTGACCCTGCCCTGGAAAAGCTTATTAAGCTTAGGTTTGAAAGAGGAATGGATGGATAAATGGAGGGATAGATATTATGGTAACACAAGGTCCCACTCACATAGTATATGTGATCTCAACCTATGAACAGAGTAGACAAAAACTTCAGTTAACAGAAGTGAACAGGATTCATGGAGAAAATAAACCTATTGGGATTCCATGATTGGTTATGTTAGGGGAAATGCTCCGTAAATAAAGAATAGTCATGAGCCGCTGTTAAAAATCAATCCAAAGATGAATGTTCTTGTGTTACTTTAAAAAATGGTGCCACTTTGTGGTCTTGTTCAGTGCAGCATGGCAGACTCACTTGTCTCAACAGAGCAGCCTCTTTTACAAGTTAGGTTAAGTTACATTGCACAGCTATAAAGCATTTTCATTACACTAATCAAAGAACATATAAATGGTATGGTCTTCAAACAGACCTATCTCTTGAGTATTATCTCAAAGTTACAAATAGTTATACAGAATAAAACACAGGTAAATATCTAGTTCATAGAATAAGACTTATTTGTAAACTAGCTCTACTTTGTAGCTTTGTGTGGGATGTTTGATAAGAGAGTAGGTGTTAGTTGTAGTGCTGTTAATCAGATGTATCAGAAGTGCTGTGTAAGTAAGAACTTTTTTTTATACAATGTTTGTAGATTTTGTTTTTTATTTGTATTATTAGGCAAGTATTATTGTTTCTGCGTCTACTTTTCTCTTCCTCCCTTTTTCTAGTGACAAAATGTATACACTTACAACCACAGCAATTGGCACTGTCACTGGAGCTTTACAGTGAGTACTAACCTTTGAGCTTTGTCTCTTCCTTGAGCTTCGCTGAAATTTGTCCTTCCATTTCACACCTCACTGTACATGCCAATCATGATCCTGTCTCTTTCTTCCTGTCCGGAGCACCGCCCACTTTTTAGTCTTCATTCCGAACAATTGGTTAGTGGTGCTATTTATGTGGCCTATCCATCCCTTCATTTGCATGGATAGGCCCATTCTGAGCGCTACACAAAGCATGTACATTAACACCATAATAATAAATATTAAAATAAAACATTTTGAGTTTAAGAGGTGGAATCTGCATGTTCACCCTTAGTGTTCATTGGTGAAATTTAGCAAAGCATTTTTCAAATGAATATGCAGCATTTTCCGGAGACCTTGTTCATTGAATATATTCCTGGAAATGCATCGTGTGACCGGTTTAGGCAAACATTTTATTCTAAGTGTTCATGGTATAGTGGATGGCAGTTGTGTTATGAGGATGCTTCAATGATGGGCCATTAGTGAGAACAGATGCCACTTGCTGTTGGTTTGGCAGTTATTGTACTGGAGAATTGTGTGGTGGTTCTAGAGGTAAAGAGGGACAATTGCACACCTCAATAATGAAATGCGTTCAAGCTCATTATTATTTTTATAATAGTGCATATAGCTTTGTTTTGTCACTAAATATGATCTATTTTATAATTGAGGATTTGCCTGTAAAAAAGTGTGGTCTGGTACTGGCAGAGATGACTTTCATACAGGTGGCTCTGGTCACATACTGTAAAATGCACAGCAAATCACATCGATGTTGCGAGCCATGTAGGATTGTACATGGTCTGCCCATTTCGTGGAAATCCTTGAGGAACCTTAGACTGTCTTTAATAAATATTATTACAGTCATGGAAAATCCCAGAAGAAGTGGCGTGGAGTACTGACAGGTATATGTAAGGTAATCTTCTGTTTACAAAAAAGTTTTCAGTCAAGGATGGGACTTGAACTTACACTTCCTGGTTCCTACCCACTACACTACCATACCTGGCCTGGACTACCATCTCAGTTGATACTGTGGTATTTGAACAAAGAACAAGAAGAGAATGTGGTGGATGCTAATTGTTGAACTTTACCTCATATTTGTGTTAAGTGGGTAGAATACCTACCCTTAAAGTAGTGGTAATGGAGTCGATTCCCAGCCATGATGTTAAAACTTGTTTTTTTTTAAGAAGTTTTCATGATTGTCTATATTATAAGTGAGTAAGGCCATGTTCTACCAGGAATTGCATATTGTTATTTGTGGAGCAGGTATGAAGTTTCATCATATCATTGTAATCTTTTGGACACTAGGAAACTAAAGACTACATTTGTATCACTTGGATTTTCAATAGAATCTCTGTGATCCTGGACTATTATCAAAATGTGACATGAAAACTGTGACATGTACTGTGTGCTTTGATGTGTGGTGTGCTTCCATTCAAATGACATTAAATTATACTTAATAGATATGTAGAAATAGTGAAAAATCATAGTGTTGAGGGAAGTGGTCATTGATTCTCAGTCATCTCATCCTACAAGTTCAAGTCCAGGAGGAGTCACTCCTTGAGGCCTTGAAGAGCAGAGGAGGGTAAGCAGAGACGAGAAACTCACTCCACAGTTGTGTTTGACAATGAAAGTTTATTTTAATAGGTTGCATAATCACAGAGTATGTATACAGTATATATTATGGGGCAAAGCCACATAATGGATGAAGTAAACCTGCTTGTTGATGTAAGTTTTCATGGGACTAATTCTGTGGCCAAACAGGCACTAAATGCTGCTTAACTTTTAACTTAAAATGTGTTTACTTCTTATGTAAACTGTACATATATTTTTTCTTTATTTGCTGAATGTCTCTGCATAGGTGTAGCTGTTTCCTGACTTGTTTGTTTGGATGTTGCAGTTGTTCTTATTTGCACACTCACTGGTCCTGCATATTGGCACACAATTGTCAATAGTTAGAGCTCAGTGGTCTGTTTCCTAAGCCAGTGGCACAAAACCCTTACCTCACATCCAGCAGTTTGCTCTCTGCACTAATCCCTTAAACACTTCCTGCTCAACACATCACGTAGTGTTCAATTTCTAAGCACAAATTTCATGATCAACTCTCATATTATATTTTCATAATGCTAAATTAGATAATGCTTACATTTGGAAATGAGCAAACTTAACGCAGAGCTCCACTGACCAAACACTGCAGATCTTTTCTCCACACTTCTCTACTAATGCTATCCAATGTGAAAATTGTATCATATTTACAGTTTGAGGCATGAGACTGAATTAAAGAAAAAAATATGTTAAGGTGATGAGGGGAGGGACTGAACCCATGACCTCCAGGCTTACAATGTACATATCCAAAGATTTACAGTGATGTGTCTGCTAAGCTACCACTAGCGCACTACACACTATAGATTGTGCCATCAGAGTATGCATATATATATTCTGGTGGCTGCTCACTGTGAATATCATGATTGTGCTGATAAATGTGGTTGGTCTACCTTTGCTTTGAGCTAACAAGAATCACATTCCGATTGTGGAAGTCATTGAGCCATGAGTGTAGAATGAGGCTTTTTAAGTGATATTTACAGAGCTAAGTGTGTATCATGGGAAAAAGTACCAGACTTAGTGTGGACTAATGGAAGGTACATTTGTTGGCATCTGTTATTAAAGAGAAATTTGTATGTCTTACATTGGAATTGAATTCACGCTTCCTGGTTGATAACCATTTATGCTAACCACAACACTGCCATAACTGGCCTGGGTTTCTATCTGAGTTGATAACAGTACATCAGACTACCATACTTGAATAAAGAACAAAAGATTGAAGTGGCAGCTAATTGTTTAACTTTACCTCATATTTGTGTTGAATTCTTTCCTCACTTTTAGTCTATTTGGGTGCAGATGAAGTCAATTTTATGATTGAGAAAATTTTGAAAGTTGTAAAGTTGGTGTGGTGAGTAGGGTACCTACCCTTAAAGCAGTGGAAATGAGTTCAGTTCTCAGCTATATAAAACTTGTTACTGTTTATATTTATTATTGTCTATATTATCAGTGGATGGGGCCTAATCTATCAGCAGGAGCAGGTATGAGGTGTGAAAGTATCATTGTAATTCTTTGGACACCAAGTAACTGGTAGATTTTTATCACTTGGATTTTAAATAGATTGGCTGTGATCCTGGACTGTTCCCACACTGCAAACTGTAACATGGAATGTGTGCTCTCATGTGTGATGTGCTTATATAGAAATGACATTAAATATATTTCATGGAGAAATAGTGAAAAACCATACATTGCCAAGTATTTTGACAGTATTTTAACCACTAGGCTATGGCTACTGCTGCTACAACCCCGCTATCACAACAGATTGTATCTTTGAAGTGTACATGTATGGTATAAGGGGAAAAGGCACACAATGGATGAATTAGACACGCTTGTCAGATCGGGTTCAACCAGTGAGTTTCCACATTGTTACTCCACGTGAGTATTCAACTTAATATAAAGGAAACTGAAGAGGCTTCAGTGACTACCTGCTACCCTATGTAGCTCAATGGGGGCAAGTGGGGTGGGGTTCATAGAAACAGCAAGAGGAAGGGCTTTATGAAGGAGATAAACAGTGTGAAGTGAGAGACAGGCAACACTAGTTGACCATGTCATCAACCATGACCTGAACATTAGAGATGCAGGTCAATGTGTGTGGCCCCATTGGTCACATTTCACAGTGGCTGGTAGAATGTAATGTTTTGAAAATTAAAATGGTACAGTAATGGTAGAGCAAAACTTAAAGTAAATGTAAACTGAGATATGTCACATTTCACATGAAATTCAATAAGATGAGTAAATGTGTGTATTTTCAGAATTGCAAAAAGACCCTGAAAGAGGTAGAGGCAGCCTGTCTTTCCACCTGACCGACAGATTGCATTTAAGGAAACATTTAAGGTCATCAATGGGAATTGAATCAGGGCTTCTTGGACGATGGACATGTGTGCTATCCACTATGCTTCTTCCAAACCTGGTCAGTAGATCTTTCTCGGTTGATACTGTACATCATACTGTATGATTGGAACAAAGATAAAGAGATTGAGGTAGAAGATAAATGTAGAAGTGTACCTCATATGTGGAATAACTTTACAAATAATGGTATAATTTTATTTTGCCCAGTGTGTAATTCTGAAGATATAGAAAGGCGTGATATTTTTTCCAAAAAAATAACAAGAAGTGGTGGTGTGGTGGTGTAGTAGAAGAAAAGTAAAACAGAGTGGTAAGAAGAAGAAGAGTGGTGGTAAGAGTATCTATTGATCGATCTATCTATCTATTGGACTAGGGACCCAGAGCACCTTGAACCCTCAGAGATGACTCCACCATACCGGGTTTAAGTACAGACTATTATATTTTCTTTGAACACAGTGCACCAAGCACACCCACACTGCCTCATATAGATAAACCAATAATACTCCAGCACAGTTTCTCTGCCAGACACTTGACCTCCTCTACCTCTCCAGCTCAGCTCCTCTGTCACACTGATCCACTGCTGAATTTATAGCACTTTAAATGGGACCCGGATGGTGTTCAACTGCTTCCCGGCAGCAGTCCACAGTTCCTTATTCCTTCCGAAGTCAGGCGAATCAAGTTTACTTGTCCCCTGAGCACCCCAGCACTTCCTGGTGTGGCGGACCGTGGTACCCCGGTCATCAGGCACAAAAGCCGCCCATAAGCCCCCACGGGTGACTACTGGTTGGCCCCTAAGCCCCTACCAGCAGGGCTGCGATACAAAATCGCCCCTTGCGGTCTGGAGAAGGCACAAGCCCTCCTCTGGTCCTCCTGGGTGTCCCGGCCGGGCTCCAGCCCCGACTGGGTCCCACATGGGATACTCCCAGGGAGTCCCCACGGGTCCCTACAGGGCTGGGCTTCCAAGCCCTTTACCCGAGGTTCCCAACATAACCAGGATGGATGCCCCCTCGCGGTCTGGAGGACAAGCACAAGCCCTCCTCTGGTCCTCCTGGGCCACACTGTCTAGACCTCATTTTCATCTGTGTTTCATACAATATTTGTCTGAATAACAGAAATACTGATCTGCTCTTCTCTACAAAATATTTGGTCTCAGAAAAAAGAAAATCGGTTTTGGAATGACAGGTGTGGCAGAATAAGAGCACTAAGCCATAGGACTAAATAAAGTGTTTCTTTAACAGCTAATTAGGAAATTGTTTGTACTGCAAATGGTGCCCTGAAGAACTGTTTTGTGTTCTCTGAGTTAGTTGGTCATCTGTTTTGTTTCTCTTTATTGTTTGACTGCTGGTTGAGAAGAAAAAATAGTTAATTATAATTAAGGCATACACATTATGATAAACTAACACCAAAAATGCATTACTAATTAAGAAAGTGTCTGGAATGAAGTCCTGTAGCCACTGTGGTCCTACATGATCTGAGTTTGACACCTCTATCCTAAACTGATGTTCTTTTCTTACCTTTACTGCCCAACACTGTACTCATGCTTAATGGCTCCAAGCTCGAGCATAGCAAAACTTGTTTTCTTTTTCTTTCACTCATCTCCATGGAAGTGTATTGTATTAATTCACAGTTATTCCAAATAATAAGAGTGTACTCCCCTTATTCCTGTATAGTAAAAAAACTTGAAAATATCTTTGGTCAGGTAATGGTGCTGAAAATATTAGATGACTGTACATTTCTTAAGATCAGTTACATGCATTACCAAAGTGCTGTACCTCTCATCCACAGCTAGTTCCTGCCTTGTGCTCACTGCTCCGCACAAACCTGTCTCGGGTTAAGTGGATGAATGAAGCAGGTGATGCACTCCAGTAGAAAAAGTGAAGGCTGCTGTACCATTTGGGGAACACATGTCTGTATGCTCTTCTCAAATAAAATATGTTCCAGTGGATCAAGCGGTAACATCTTGCGAGCAGAGCAGTTTGCTTTGCCATCCCATAGCCCTTGGATACATTGGAATGGCTCCTTTGTGTAGTTTACATGCTCTATTGCTGTTAAATGGGTTTTATGCAGCACCTTCAGTTTTCCCACTTCGTCCTGGAGCTCAGGTTATTTTAGGATTTTAAATTGTGAGACTGTATTTAAAAATGTCATATAATAAACTTGAATTCTCTTTAGAGGTTCTAGGGCAGGTCGCTCTCCTGTGTGATCTTCAGTTCCTGAAGAATGTTAATAAAGAAGACAGAAAGTTAATGTACAGTAAGCTGGTGGAGCCAGAAGTGGTTGTAGGTGATCTGGACCAGATAAGATTTATCATGGAGCAGAAAACTGGCGATGTTAACTTTTATCATTTAGTATTTATTATGTTGTGTACTTCACATTGCATGAACATGTGTGCATGAGTCACTAATTTGTATAAAAGAAAAATTGCATTTTATCTGGTGTCTGGCACGTGGACGTGAATAGCAGTTGCCAGAGGCAAGTTTTCTACACTAAATATGTTATTTTTTATTTATATTACTTTTATATTCATGTTGAAAAACAGAATAAAATTTGAATTTTAACTGTAAATATATGCCATTTGTTTTACATTACAGACAGAATGAGAACAAACAAGTACATGTTTCAGAAGCTGTTCTCAATTGTTTCCATCTTTTTGGTAAGCTTGATTGAATATTTTAGTAGAGTAAATTGATTTTCTATTTTCAGTGGTCAAGAACAAAACAACTGATTGTTCAAATCCATTAGTAAACATGCCTTAATTAACCAAATC
Organism: Polypterus senegalus; assembly: GCF_016835505.1. Taxonomy (NCBI): domain Eukaryota; kingdom Metazoa; phylum Chordata; class Cladistia; order Polypteriformes; family Polypteridae; genus Polypterus; species Polypterus senegalus. The sequence continues at coordinate 89,236,096 of NC_053167.1, read as the reverse complement.
AAACACCTCACGTAGAAGTTCCCAACCTTTTTATGTTGTGCTCAGATTTCAGAGGGCCTCCTCAGGCTGCTTCACGAAAGGATTTTCAGTCCAGCTGAAGTGAACATTTTGAGCCATCTTTAGCTGTGTAGCTGGGTTCTGAAACTTTGAAGGTGATATTTTAATCCCATCTGCAAGACACACATCTGGTTTCTAATTGCTACTTTTGTTAGAAAATGTGACATATTTTTAAACGAGTTATGCTTTGACAGGTCAATACATTTGGCCCATAATTCCAGTTTCTTCTCTTTTGACTTGAAGCATGTGTCTCCATTTTTTTCTTTTGAACACCATATTTAAGTCTGAAATGATTGAAAGTATCATAAAGAAAAAGAAGTTTAATACACCATTAAAATCATTGAAAATGTCTTGAGATTTTTGAGTTAAAAAAACTTTTTTCAAAGAGTCAGGTAAGCACATTGCCCCTAAAAAAGCCATTAAACTACAGTATGATGTGTAAAAGAAGCGCATCACTATCAGCAGTCATTCCTTCATATACTGTAGGTATATGAGTCTCGTGGTCTGGAACCCCTACAGATTTTATTTTTTTTCTCCAGCCTTTGGAGTTTTTTTTGTTTTTTCTGTCCACCCTGGCCATCGGACCTTACTTATTCTATGTTAATTAATGTTGACTTACGCTTATTTTTTATTGTGTCTTCTATTTTCTATTCATTTTGTAAAGCACTTTGAGCTACATTTTTTGTATGAATATGTGCTATATAAATAAATGTTGATTGATTGATTGATTGATACTGTAGGCCTCGAAATAAATGTGACTAGAATGACCAATTTTATATAAAGTGGACTATTATAACTGTACAATCCAACACATTCATAAAATCTGCTGACATTATCTTAGCAGCAAATGCTTCTTTATAGAAACTGCAGTGGACAGAAAGAGCCAGCAGTTCAACCCGCTTTTACTCACATAAAGACCCCACTATGTTGCCCTTTCATTGCTCTAGCTCCATTGGTGGTTACTCCTACAAATTTTGATCATTTTATTTCTTCTGATACAATAAGCTCATTCAAAACAACAAAGTGATTTTGTCAGTAGAAATCTTATAGAAGAGAAAGTCTTTATACAGTATATTTCACCATACCTCATGGGTGGCATGGTGGTAGAGTTGCTGCTTAGCGTGGAGTTTGCATGTTCTGTCTCTGTGGGTTTCCGCCCGCTGTCCAAAGACATGCAGGTGAGCTGAACTGGGTGTTTGTTGTATGTGTGTTTTTGCCCTGCAATGGACTGGCGCCCTGTCCAGGGTTTGTTCCTGCTTTGCACCCTATTCTAGCTAGGATAGGCACTAACAAATGTGCCCCTGGTCTGGAATAAGTGGGTTAGAAAATGACATGGTATGATCATACTTCACACATGAACGATGTGAGAGAAATTTGCAGTATTTGGTAAATTCTTCCAGTCACTGCACATAAAGCATATCTCCTGCTAGATCAATAACTCTTTGTTCAGCATTGTTATCTGAAGGCAATACCAGATTTAGATGCTTGTGGATCATATACCATACCATTAAACTATTTCTATAAAATCAGGCAAAGTCAAATTCTCTCTAGTTGTACGTGACTTTTCAACTTTTGCTATAAGCTGCATGATAGGATGCTTGAAAGGCTTTAGCATTTTCATTTCTCATACAAGCCGATTTCAGACTTACTCCGGTATTCTTTAATTTAATTCTCAAAAACCTCAATAAGCTGGGATACATATTCATTATGTTTAGTCTCCCGGTGATAAGAAGTTAGTATGGCTTCAAAACCTTATCTGAAGAGGCTTCTAAACACATAGGACATTGTGGTAAAGGTTTCTTTTTTGTTCCCATGTATGTGAAGCTTAGTACTAAGACACGTATTTGATTATTTTGACTCTATGTTTGATCCTCTTGTTAAACACCGGGTCTGTTTCTTGTCCTGCAGATGGAACAAACATCTTTTGCATTTTTCTATAAATAAGACTCATATGTTTGCCACTTATCTGTGATAGGATCTGTTTAATAAGTACAAGCTTATTACGGATTTTCACTGACTTTTGTCTTGGAACGTTGATTAAATGGCAGTCAGGTTGATCATACAACTGGTCTGGTTAAACCAAACAGTAAGTGTCTCCTAATCTATTATTGTTTTTAATAATTAATCTACAGTATAGTGCTAATAACACAGGTAAACACATTTTCCATTTTTTTTGTTTCTTTTCTTAAATTATTAAATTATATCTCATGTAGTGAGCCCAGATATACACCCAAAAACCTTTGCTCTAATTAAAAAATATTCCTCATTCATAAGTGTGATATTAATAATTTCCTATACATAAAAACTCTATTAAGTTTAAAATGTACAGTGTGGATGTATGGCGTTTTTGCTAAAACAGGGTAAAAATGAATCATTTCACAACTTTAACAAAGTGTTCAGCCAGGTCTACAATGTTCTTATCTTGTTCTTCACTTGGTGTTTGTAGCCAACTTCAGGGGCATCCCTTGTCACAGTCCTGCAGTAGTCTGCATGATTGCAGTACCCCTTTTCCCTTGGTTTCTCTGTTCCATAGCTGAGATTTCTTCATGGACAGGTTCACCATGCTCATCACTCACTGCATCACATTTAGAAAGAAAGAAACACCAAATGGGAGTGGAGAAAGTGAGTTTTCAAAGACATGCTGCACTCCAACTTGTGGTAGGATGAAAGCAGATTCTCAACACTGTCCTAGTAGTTTTCAGCTCTCTTGCTTTCCAGGAAATTTGCAGAAACTTTTGCAAACTCCACACAGGGTACCCATGAGACAGCAGAGTCTCAGCCCTAACTGGTCAACATGTAGTATGCCTGTTATACACTCTTCCTGCTAGCCATGGAGAATTCATTGCACCACATCCAATAATGGATACAATGAGGCTATTAGAAATAAACTGGATACATTAGAATTAAAAGTATTTATCCGTTTGCAACGAGTGCAGAATGAGAAAAAAGTTCTCACAGTGTCTCCTTCAAGAACAAAATTAAATTCTGGAATAGAAAATGTTCAATTCATCATAATAACTATTCATGGTGACTCTAAAATCCAAAATCCAATTATGGATGGATCAAAAGCCAGAAGTCTACATGACCATCATCATCAAGTCCTTTCAAAGAGGACTGTTTCATTTATGTTAGGTAGAATTTATTTTGCCTCACTCAGCCATAGAAACTTCTCTAGTAGGTAGCAGAATCTCAAAAAACTAGAATTAAAAATCAATTTCATGGCCATATTTGTGCTCAGGGAGGACATGGAAGCGGTGCAGAGTTTACAAGTACCTGGAGGGTCACATAAATGAGTAACTGGACTGGTCTGACAGCACAGTGGCGCCGTACAAGAAGGGCCAGAGCAGTCCGTACTTGCTAAGGAGACTCTGGTCCTTTGATGTGTGGAGCATGTTGCCGGAAAGGTTCTATCACTCCATAGTAGCCAATGTGGTGTTTTTTGTTGTGGTCTCCTGGGGAAGCAACTTGAGCTGAAAAGAAGCACAGTGCCTGACAGGAAATCCTGCACAATCATAGGACAAACCCTAGACACACTAGAAGCTGTTGTAGAAAAGAGGATGATAGTAAAATTGGATGCTGTTGTGAGCTCCAGGAGGCGCTCTCTTGGAGCACTGTTAGCCACAGGCTCATTTCACCCTGCTGGGCTAAGAAGTGCCTCTAGGGGTCTTTTCTGCCCACTGCTTTTGGGCATTTCAATGCCTTCTCCCCGGGCATTCTTTAATTTTTGAACACATATGAACAATATACATTTGTCAATTTATATTTAATTAATTATGTATTTATTTTATTTACCCATCACTTGATTGACTAATTGATTGATTAGCTATTATTTGTCCTTGTTTTTATGTTTCAGCTGCTGTATGCATCTGAATTTCCTCTTGGGGTTAATAAATCTAATCTGATCTAGTCTAATCTAATGTAAAATATCCTAAATGTGTGTGCTACACTGTTACGGAGGCTACCTTACCATATCAAAAAGGTTCAAATATTAGTGAAAGGGAGAAATTTATTTTATATGATCTAATTTTTTATTTAAGAGTTATATAGTACACTAGCAAAATACCCGCGCTTCGCAGCGGAGAAGTAGTGTGTTAAAGAATTATGAAAAAGAAAAGGAAACATTTTAAAATAACGTAACATGATTGTTTTTGTAACTGTTATGAGTGTTGCTGTCATATATATATATATATATACAAACACACAGACACACACACATATAAACATATATACATATACATATAAACATATAAACATATCTACATATACACATATCTACACATACACATATCTATATATATATACATATACAGTACATATATATATCTACATATATATATATACACATACATATACATACATACACACACACACACATATATATACACACAGACACATATATACATATATATACAGATCTACATATATATATATACATATCTACATATATACACACATATATACCGTATATACATATCCATATTATATATACATATCTACATATATATATATATATAAACATACATACATACATACATATATATCTACATATATATATACTGTATATAGCAAAATCCCCCAGATACCACGCTGTCAGTTCAGCAGTCCGATTGTAATATGACCAAGCTGTGCACTGAGATTACTTTTGAGAATGCAACGTCTAGTTTTGTCCAGGGGGAAAGCAATGTTGCCTCAAATCAATGTCAACCTTCTGTACGGTCTGTCCCTGAGACTTAATAATTGTCATCGCTGAAGCAGAGCCTTACTAGAAATTTGAGGCATTTGAATTGAAATGGGAGATCAGAGGGTATAACGGTGATGCGAGGAATACATTCAGCATGTGGCGCTCTGCTGTTTTTTTGTGTAGCTGCCTTCACACAACTTCCCCGCTGCTTTATAAATGAACGCCATATAAGGTCGTCCTTTCTCCTTGCTTCGCGGTTCTGTACTGTTTTTTATTGTTCGTTTATTACGATTCTTATAGCTATTGTGTAGTGTGATGGACAGCCGGGTCCCCTGCTGCATATGTTCCGGGGGAGCCACCATGGACAGCTCAATACCTCCCCCGGGACGCTTGGGGGCAGCCTCCCTGGCCGTTGTTCATTTCCCAGACTCCCTTGTGGCTCTATGGGGCATGGAGTCCTCCACAGCCTGGTTGGGAGATGGGGTGGCCGCTAAGGGGTGCTGCTGAGAGCCAACAACCATGGACGAGTTATCAGCCCCACCCGGAGGTGCAATCAGGACCAGCTGGTCAAGCACCTGGAACACTTCCGGGTGGGCTATAAAACGGGCCAGCCTTCCTTTTATTCATGGCCAGAATTGGGAGGAAGAGGACAAGGTTGCCTGGGAGGAGTGATGGTGCCAGGAAGGGTTGTTAGAGCTCTGTGTTAAAGTGCTTTGGGACTGTGTTGGGCCTGTGGGACACGGGGAAGACGTGCGCCCACGGGTGAAGAGAAATAAAAAAGCCTGTTTGTTTTACATGTGCCTCTGCGTAGTCTGTGCCGGGTCGGGTGCTATATAGCGTCTTTTACAGTAGCTATTCGAGACTTACTGTACTGTTCAGGTACCCATTTCCTTTATTTAATCCGCGGCTTGTACGCTATTTTTGGTCATTTATCACAATTAGAGATATTTATTGATTCCCTTCTTTAGCTGACTGCCTGCTCATATATATGCCCGCTGGCTTTTTGTGAAGCAGCCTTTACACAGCTTCTCCGCTGTTTTATAAACGAACGACATATAAAGCCATCCTCTTTTCTTGCTTTGCCAAGAATGCTGCCTTTTTATTTAATCCACGGGTTCTCCGCTGTTTTATTGTTCATTTACTACGATTATTATAGTTCTCTATAGCTCACTCTTGAGAATGCAACGTATAGTTGTCCAGGAGAAAAGCAATCTTGCCTGAAATCAATGGCAACCTTTTGTTGGGTCTGTCCCTGAGACTTCTTACTTCTCATCGCGAAGCAGAGCCTTACTGGAAATTGGAGGCATCTGAATTGAAATGGGAGATCAGAGGGTGTAACGGGGATGCGAGGAATACATTGAGTGTGGAGAAACTCTAGAGACAGCGTGTGTATTAACTTGTGGATTTTTCTGTGAGTATTTGGTGGCAGCGTGACAAAGTTGCTTCCGCAAGACTGCGTTAGCTGCGGAGCTCAGCTCAGAGTGAAATGAGGTGAATGGGAGGGAGAGGATGACGTGACTCCCCCATCCGCCTTAACTCTCAATCCCCCACAAACACAGTCTCTCGAAATTTGTATAAGCACAGCCCTTCACCAACAATTTTAACTTAGTTACAAAGTGATCAAAACTCTCATTTATACCCTCTCATTAAACTTGTATCCCGCATTAGTCGTGGGCATGACAAACGCCAGCGGCAGCCTGTCTATGAACTTAATTTAAACTTTAGGTTTACACGTGCTTTGTTTCCGAAGTAGCAGCACTCATGAATATGCTTGTATGTGTCACTGTGAATGACAAACGGCAGTGGGAGAGTGTCTATAAACTTAATTTAAACTTACGGTTTACACCTGCTTTGTTTCAGTAGCTGCACTTATGAATATGCTTGTATGTGTCACTCGCTCACTTCTTATTGTTTCGCTGCCTTCTCAATTGTATAATGCATGTTTCTTCAGCGCTTTTGGAGCTCTTCCTTGTTTTCTACGCATCGCTCACAGTCAGTTCACGTGGGAGGCATGATGATGTCACACGAAACTCTGCCCCCACGCCATCGAGCTCAACTCCATTACAGTATATGGAGAAAAATAGGTTCCAGTTATGACCATTACGCGTAGAATTTCGAAATGAAACCTGCCCAACTTTTGTAAGTAAGCTGTAAGGAATGAGCCTGCCAAATTTCAGCCTTCCACCCACACGGAAGTTGGAGAATTAGTGATGAGTGAGTGAGTGAGTGAGTGAGGGCTTTGCCTTTTATTAGTATAGATACTGTATGTTTTAAGCCGAAGTAGTATTTGGTGAAGTCACTTAAACCAAGGTGCTTATACTGTTCACAATGTCCATACAAGTGGTGGGCTGAAAAAAGCAGAACTGCATCAGACAGAATAAATGTAGGAATCTGGCAGGTCAACATCCATTTATGCATTTGTAAACTATCTTAATCCAATACAGGGTCTCAGATTGGCATAGTTTATCTGTACAGCACTGGGTAAAAGTTAATTACTGGTCAAATTCATGTAAATATACACTGTCACTCATCTACCCATTTTAATAGATTTATTTCAAGTCAGGATGACAAAATCTAGCAGTAGAAGGCAACCCTGGCATGGGTGGCCAGTCAGTGGCAGGTGTAACTACTCTAACTGGGCCATATTTAGAGCTGCAAATCACTAATTTTTGTGATGTCAAAAATGATGAGGATAATTGGATTACCTGGAAAATCAAAGCGGACATGCGGTCATATAAAAACGGGCAGAGGGTTATGTAAATCCAAAGCGGACATGGGGTATTACCTGGAAAACAATTACAGATACAAGAAGAGAATGTGTAAACACCCCCAACAAGTGACTGGAATCATGGTTCAGCCCTGTTTCTTGGAATTGTGATCCTCCCATGTGCTGTGTGCAATATAACAGAGCTTCAGTTTTGGTTTTCAGTCAGCCTTATAATATTTGCTTTTGAGAATTGTTCTTTACACTTCACAAACTGCATGTATCGACTTGTTCTTGTACACAGGCATAACATTTTATTATCCATTTATTTTTTCTGTTGTATTTTTGCACTGCCTCTCACATTGGGTACACACTGAGCCAATAAAACGGCTATATGAAAGAAATATTCAATTTTATACTGTATGTACAATACTTTGATGAAGTCTTAAGGTGCTCTAAATTACTTAAATACATTTTGTATTAGATGATTTTTGTCTTCTTTGTTAGTGTGTCAAACTTTAGATTTCTAGATGTTCATAAAAATATTCCTAGAGTTGAAATTTTGTATTTTGTTAAAGAAATTAACATATTAAATAACAGAACACTTTAGTGCATGTCTGGGCAAAGTCAGTCCTGGAGGGCTGCAGTGGCTGCAGGTTTTGTTCCATCCCAGTTGCTTAATTAAAAACAATTCTTGTCAATAATTAAATTTCATGGCTTGTTAGTGCTTTAACTCTGCTATGTCAGGTAATTCTAATATCCTAGATTTTCTTCCCCTTTCTAAGGATATCATCCAAATTATTTGAAGGCAAAAATTGATGAGTAATTCTCAGTCCTTCACTTTTCTTCACATTCCTCCTAAGTATTTAATTAAACCAAATAGTGCACGATAAATACAGACAGGTGTAAATGGAAACAAGCTAAATGGAGAAATGCTGGTTTCTTTTGTCATTTGTAAGTTATTGCTAATAGGGGGCAATTAAAAACAACACTACAGCTGTTTAAGACTAAAATAAGCAATAAGGTTTCAATAATCTTAACGAGTGAGACAACTAAAGTGAAGCAGAAGTGTTAGGGCTCATTTATACTTCACGACGACGACGCATGCTGCAGCGGCGCTCCTGCTACGCAAGCGTTGAAGTGTTTATACTTGCGCGTGCTACGTAAATCTGGAGGAGTCCACCAGGTGGCAGTGCGAGATATTATCGCGGTGAGAACATGTTCGGCTTCTCTGTGTTGTGAATTGTCTAAAACACCTATTAAATTCCGATAACACCATACCGCAATATCTGTGAAAAGGATGTTTATTGATTAAATCCATCAATCCAGGGATGTGTCCATTCCAACAAGAATTGGGCACGACTGAGAAACAATCCCTGGACGAGGTCTCCGCTCATCGCAAGGTGAATACAAGCACACATACACTGGCGTCATTTTAGCGGCACCAAATCCCCAAATCTGCTTATCTTTGGAAGGAAACCGGAGCACAGTGTGGAATACAAGCAGTAAATACCAGCAACGTAACTCCCTGCGAGACAACAGTGCTATTGCTCGCCACCGTGTCACCCCATGTGTGTAATTATTAACAGTATTCATTATTTAAATGAAATTATATGTAAAATGTAACATACACACTTTAATGCATTTCATCATGAAAGTGATATCAAGTATGAATCTAAAGATTCTAAATGTGCAGAGAGTTGGAATATCATACATTTAATTTGTTCTGTGTGGTGATCTTTTGCTGCTTGCCGCAGCTGTCAGGTCCAAGAAGCTCGTAGCGATTAAAAACTGGGATGACGTTTACGACGGTCTGCTTTAATGATAAAGTAAACTACGAGGTTAAAGTGGACATTTCGAGATTAAAGCGAAATTTCCACTTTAATCACAAAATACACGTTTTCACCGTGTCTTTTATTTTTCTCAGTGGTTCAAATATAACGCTATACATTATGTTGCTGTTGTTAAGTTGCAAAAATAAAAATTTAAAAAGATGACACAAAAAGATGGTATGTGAGACTTTTAAAATGTATCGTGTCATTACATTCGGGAACTATCTACATGTGACAGAAAGCCTCTATGCCGATCCTACGGGATGGATGCTTTGATGTGGTGAAGCAAAATGCCGACATACAAATGCATTCGTGGTGCTTTTATATTCAAGCATCGATATTCCCGATCGTAATGACACGATACATTTTAAAAGTCTCAGTGCCGTCTATTTTTTTGCAACTTCACATCGGCAACATAATGTATAGCGCTGTATTTGAGCCACTGAGAAAAAAATAAAAGATACGATGAATAACGTGTATTTTGTGATTAAAGTGGAAATTTCGGCTTTAATCTCAAATGTCCACTTTAACCTCGTAGTTTACTTTATTATTAAAGCAGACCATCGTAACGTCATCCCAGTTTTAATCGCTCGATGAAGCTTTGGACCTGACAGCAGGTAAAGTAAAAATAAAAATAGACGGCACAAAAGATGGTATGTGAGACTTTTAAAATGTATCGTGTCATTACGATCGGGAATATGCGACGCTTGAATATAAAAGCACCACGAATGCATCTGTATGTCGGCATTTTGTTTCAACACTTTGAACCATTCATCAAACAGCAAAAGCACATCGATCCCCGAAGGATCTCCATAGAGGCTTGCTGTCACATGTAGATAGTGAACAGAGACTCTGGCGTCGCGTTCCGACTTTTAGCACACTCGCCCCGACTTTTGCTGGTACTGCAACTCGCGACGCGTCGCGTTAATTTCTGAGGACCTGCTCAGAGGACGCGTGAAATGAACGCTGGGAACGCGTGGCAGCCATGATGCGGGCGCGTGCAGCGTTCTGAGCGTGAAGTATAAATGAGCCCTTACTTGAGCAATACGTGCTCATTAAGCAACTGGGTTGGAACAAAAACCTGCAGCCACTGCGGCCCTCCAGGAATGACTTTGCCTACTCCTGCTTTAGTGCATGATTAAATAAGATTAGCAAATGGATCTAATGATTAAAAGCATAATAAGTGGTTTGCACCAAACTAATCAACTGAAATAGAAATGGGTGGAGAAAATTAAACTGGGAGAAGGGCAACCAAGCTAAAGGGTGTGGGTGTGGAAGATGGGACATTTCAACCTTTAAATTATCAACTTGTACACCATGAAAAGAATGAGCTGAGCAACAAGACACAAGGTGGTCATCCTGCATTACCAAGATCGTATCTAGTCCAAACTATGTCAGAACATTATCAATTAGACGCCTGATACTTCTTTGAAAAACCTTGTTGGTATTGGGTCAAGGAGCAGGTGGAGGTTTTAATTGAGATATTATTTTTGTAAATCAGGTAAATCTATCCTAGTGAAAGAGTTTAATTTGTTTATAACAGGATGCTGGGGTTTAGGAGGATCCTTAGTGTTGGAGATATACTATGTTATTTCTAATATCATTAAATTTTTGATTGAAAAATACAGCGATAGCCTCACAGGTTTCACTGGAAGTACTTAGGAGGCATTCCTTTGAGTTACCTGGGTTTAGTAGGCGATCAATTGTAGAAAATAAGACTCTGGGATTACTAGCATTGTTATTTATAATCTTGAGAAATAGCAGCGCTCTCAAGACGGACAGTGTTATTGTATTCTGTTATTTTGACTTTTAATATTTCATAGTGGATAGTAAGTTTAGTCTTCCTCCATTACGCTCAGCTCTCGGCATGTTCTCTTTAAATCAGACACTCTTTGGGTCTTCCATGGTATAACAATGCTAGAAGATTTTTCACTGTCTTTTCAGGTGCAACTATGTCAACAGCAGCTCTCACTTTAGTGTTAAATCTTTCCACCTTACTATTTACATTATCCTCGCTATTATAGCTGGCACTATAAACGGACTGATTGCTTAGAATGTTTGTAAGTTTTAAAGCTGCTGCGAGTCAAAGAAGCGTTTTTAACAATATGCTTCTCATGGTGTTTTTATCATTATTTCTATATTAAAAGTAGAAGAAAATGGTCTGATGCACCAATATCAATGATCTGTTTTATATCAACTTTCAGTCCTTTAGTAATCACTAAGTCTAACGTATGACCTGCTTTATGTGTAGGCTGATTTACCTGTCTCAAATCAAAAGAATCCAGGAGGTTCATAAATTCTTTTACTTTTAGGTCACACTGATTATCTATATGAAAATTAAAGTCGCCAACTATTAGGAGTGTGTCATAGTTAGTAATTAAAATTGACATTAAGTCAGAGAATTCCTCAAAAAAGACGTTGAATATTTAGGAGGTCTATACAAGGATAATACTAGAACTTGAGAATCTCCATGGATAACAACGGCGAGATACTCAAAGGACTTGAACTTACCAAAACTGACATCTTTACATTTTAACCGCTCGAGTAAATGTTTGCCAAATCCAATTTTTCCCTGGCGGTCTGCACGAGTAAAACTGTAATCCGGAGGAGCAAATTCGATTAAAACAGCCACGATTTGATTCAAATTCATTAAGAAACAATGAAGTATATGAGTACTTTTATTTAAGGGTCCGTAATTCATACTGTAGTTTGTTCCAGAGACTTCAGAATTGTGTTTGGAAGAGGAGGCATCTTTTCAAGTGGAATTAAGTAAGTGTGACAGGTGTCTGGTCACACTTACAGGTAATCTAACCTAGACACCGTTAAAATATCCGACTACACCACCCAGTTTTATTAAGAGCCTGGGAACTCTTGAAATTTACTGATAATAGCACACAAGTTTGTTTAAATTGGGTGGTGAGTAAACACACAATGAAAGACATAACAGTAATTTCAGGAAAAGCAACACTAACTTCTGTTCTGCAAGACAATATAAAGTACATTATAAAGATAAACAAACATAACAAAATCTAAAAATATCAGGAACGAATTTCTTTTTTTAAAAGGAAAACACACAGTCCACACTCTAAAAGTCCATTAAAGACAAGAATTGGAGGATACAACCTTTAGTGGTGCAGAGTCCAGTTTGCGCACTGTTACCCCAACAACTAATTGTCCGACTGTCCACTGATGCACTCTGTTCACCAGGCACTGGTTTCCCAACGGAAGTTTTATTAAGTCGTGGAATCCCTGTCAGCGTCTCTTCATTGTTCTTTTTTTTTTTCACTCTGTGGCTCCTTGTGTTGCTGTGACCTAGGTACATCTCACTTCTCGTCTGCCAGCTTTGCTCAGTCCTTTCATGCAGCTTCCCTGTCTCTCGCTGGACCCACAACCGTTTTTTTGTGGAGCTGTCTCTTCCTCCCTCAGGGTAAGTGTTGCTGTCTGTGTCCCTCACATCGCACCAGCCACATACCCCAGTCTGCCAGCGAGCCCCTGTGCTCTTTGCAAGTATCTTGGCAGCGTTCGCAGTAGACTGGACCTCTCCCTGCCTTCTCCTGCCCAGAAGTTTAAATCTCCTTCAGTCCCTGCCATTGTCAGCCCTAGAAAATCGGTTTAAACAATGGCACAATTAAATTTCCTGGGTTTAACAAATATTGTAAACACAAGTTAACAAAATGTATTGTTAGCAACTATCAATGAGTACACATATGCTGATTAGAAACCAAAATTCTCAGATATGTTAATTTCCAAGTGAGGTAAATACAAACATTTTCCAAGGAAGGAGCAGTTCTTTTTTCACAATTTTGTATTGTTTGTATATTTGTCCAGTTAAAACTTCAGAAGCAAATGTGATTCTTGTCTTGCCTTTTAACTTCTCACCCCAGTCCAAACAATGGGTGCCTATATCCTCTTCATCTGCTGTGTTTTAAATGTAATATTTACATGTTCCTTTGCATAAGAGAGAAATGGAACTACCCTTGTGTACAAAACATGTCCCCCTCTGACATAAGTATACATTTAATGGAGTTCTAGCAAAGTTTAATTGACTCATTTTTTAAACTCTAAAAGTAGTGTTGTTCCATGAAATAGTATTCCCATTAAAGCAGTAGCACAGTACTTGAAAATGAAACCATGTTTGACCTCTTGGATTTTTCCCAGGTATACTGTAGTATAGTGCAGTAGAGATGTGAAAAATCAAAAGAGAACTAATTATTTTCATTTTCAGGTTTTAAAAATAATATAAGAATCAGATGCTTTAGTAGTAATTAGAACATAACAAATTTAATAAACAAGAGCAGACCATTCAGTCCATGAAGCCTGTTTGTTTAGCTAATAGTGAAGCTTTTCCGATTTAACATGTCCAGTGCATTCAGCATTGTCTTTTTTGCACAGGTTTCGAAACATTTATGCATGATGTTCCAAACCACATTTCATTTTGACCTTTAGCAATTTAGTGTCTAGCATTATATACATTAGGTGCTAGTCATTTTGTGGTCCTTACTGACTGCAGCATAAAGCTTTCACCCTTGGCTTAATCGATAAATGAGTGTTAATCTCTGTCTTTTATTTTTCCTTGTTTCCAAGCTGCAATCTTATCCTAGCAATTAAGCAACATTGGTGGGCTGAAACATGAAAGTACCCTTTATGAGAAGGACCAAGGAGTCATAGTGGATTCATCACTATCAACCCCAAGACAGTGTTAAGAAGAGATCAAGAAAGCTTTAGGTCACAGGACATTATGTTGAAGCTTAATGCACGTAAAAATGTGAAATATCACAATAATGTCCAAACATGTGACCAGCTAAGCATATCATTTCTACAAGCAGTATAGCTGTGGCCACCTCAGAAAACACCAACAATCCTGGGTGAAATAAGACAGAACAGTGACATCACTGCAAAAACAGATTATTCATAAATGACACCTAAAATAATTAAAATATCTTAAATAATGCAAAAATTGAAATATAACACTAAAAGGAATCATTGCATTATTTTAATACACATTTAGCCATGTCCAGAACAAATTTTTAATACCTCTTCAGCACTCAAATTTAATATCTTAATTCCCATTTCTTCTTTTGAGAGAAGGGCTGTTTATTAGCATGGAACACTTACCTTGGCGTAAGAGACAAGAGCTACTGGCAACATTATTTAAGGATGGATTCAGATTAGTGGAAGTAACAACTTTTGAATGAGAAAATATCAATATGCAATAGAAGGCCTGTAACCACAGAAGTTGTCTGATGGTAATCAAATAATAGACATCAAGATTACAATTCACACAAGTTGAACAACTGCAAAATTAAGGCACAGTTTTAATGGAAGAGAATATGCCAAAGAACATATCAAAACATTAAAAAGGCACTAAACAGAAAATGAAATATCAGTGACGGAGCTAACAAAATAACAAAATTGCCCAGCTTAAACAGATCTGATTGATTTCAACTATTATATGAATGACATAAATATCTATAGGCATAGAGGGGCGGGGCGGCACGGTGGCACTGCTGCCTCACAGTTAGGAGACCTGGGTTCACTTCCCAGGTCCTTCCTGTGTGGAGTTTGCATGTTCACCTGGTTTCCTCCAAGTACTCTGGTTTCCTCCCACAGTTCAAAGACATGCAGGTTAGGTGCATTGGCAATTCGAAATTGTCCCTAGTGTGTGCTTGCCCGGGGTTTGTTTCCTGCCTTGCGCCCTGTGTTGGCTGGGATTGGCTCCAGCAGACCCCCGTGACCCTGGAGTTAGGATATAGCAGGCTGGATAATGGATGGATGGTTGGATAATGGGGCATGTTAGAAAACGCAATATGCATCATTACACTTGAAAAACTGCACTATTGGCTGTAATGAAAGGTCTGTCATTTGCTATGCATAGAGGTTTAAAGTTAAAACACCTAAAAATTAACTTTAATTAAATTTAATTTAATAAACTCATAACAGCTAAGAAATCTAAGTGAGAAGCAAAAAAAAAAGCTAAATTCAAAAAATGTCCAAAAAGAAAACAAAGAATTTGATTAAAGCTGTTAAAAAATATTTGGAGGAACATACAAAAAAAATACATTTTATGATTGTTTTTTATTATTTGGTGTCTTCTTCATATTTATTCCATGAGGCTAGCAGTATCTTTCACCTGAAAAGCTAGCTGACGAATAAGAAATAAGCATGAAATGATGCCGAAATGATGAGTTACGTCAATAATTATCAACACTTTTGTGATAATTTTGTTTGGGTTGGCTGTACAGCTTTCTCTGTGCACATGTGCAAACGTGGTGTACCTGTGGTCACAATGGTAACTTCTGACCTTTATCAGTTAGTTTCTCTGGTTGTTTTCAAGGAATAAATATGGCTGCTGGATTCTGTGCCAGTAAAGTGGAGCAGCGAGCCTAATATTAATGGTATATTAGACGTTTGCTCATTCATTACTAATTTGTATAAGTTCTACCTATAGTACATATGAGAGATATAAGTCAATAGATTGCTTAAGGAAGTTTTTTTAAATAAGTAAATGAGCAGCCTCAGGTACAATTTCTATCACGCCTGAAGAGAACGAGATTAAAAAAAATCTCACTTAAGACATGAGAACTGCAGTTAAGTCTAATGAACTACCGCAATCGATGAGAAAAATCATTTTGTCAATTAAATGCAGATCTCCAATTCTGGGCGTTGAATTTCCGAAGCAGTAAAGATGAAATATTGTTCAAGATGGGATAATGTGGTACAAAGTAGCACATTTCTGTAATCTAATTACATAACACAAAAATGAAGTAATGAAACGTGCTACGGTTTACACTTTTGCAACCACATTATGGTTTCTGACTTAACTACTTAACTCTGCTACTTGTGTTACACATAACAACAACATTTATTTATAGCACATTTTGATACAAAGAATATAGCGCAAAGTACTTTACAAAAGGTCATAGAGAAAGTTACAAGAAAAGAAAAAACAAATAAGTTAGGCAATAATATTGATGAATAAGTAGCGAAGAAAAAAAACAAATAAATCTATACGATCTTAAAAACAGATGAGTGTCAAATAGAAGAGTAGTGCCCATTATATTATATCATGATTTAAGTCTCAAAGGATGAGTCCAATGATAAGGTTAGATTGCCAGGTGGACAGAAAAAACAAACAAACAAAACAAAAAAATTCTGGTAAGCTGGAGAAAAAAAAACTAATCTGCAGGGGTTCCAAGGGTCAAAAGACCACTCAGGCCCCACTGGGCATTCTACCTAACATAAATGTACTTAAATCATTCCTCATTGTTTCCAGGCCTCGTCAGTCTTGTAGACAGCCAATAATGTGTAAACATCTCAGAGGGTGGTCATAATATTCAAAGAGGTGAGTATGGCTACGTATGACCTGCACATTAGCACTATTATCATCCAAGTGTAGAAGATATTGAATTTTAAAATGCTGTCAGATCGGTAATGGAGACGTGTGTTATTTTGTGACACCACATGATAATTCATTTTTACTTTAAGAATATGCAGAAGTTGCCATTGAATACAGTATACTAAGAAAGAAAGATTCTGAATTTTACTTTACAAGTTACATTTTCAGTTTTACAATGCATTGAAAGAATTTGATTAACAGAGAGAATTTAACTTTAGTTTAATGAATACAGAGCAAAGCGAACCATGGTGTGTGAGCAGTAAACTTTATAGTTAAATGTATGACAGCCGCAGTATGTTAACATTTTTTTATTGTGATCTACTACCTCCTGAGCAAAGAGCTCATAAGGAATTAGATTTTCAGAGATAAAAAGATCTTCAAATCCATTTAAATGAAAACACAGTAAGTTTCATGAGTTATAAAATGTAGCAGCATGACCCAACATGCATTTCCATTTTTTCATCACATCTCTTTAACATTTCTGTGAATATGGAGTTAACTTTGTGTAAGTAAGGTGACTGAATCTTTACCTTAATGGTTAGTGAATACAAAATGGTTAATTACAAAATATAAATGCTTTCTTTTTGATCACCACATGTATTTTTGATAGTGTAAAAAGCACTGCGATTGAGAAGGGAATGATTTAAAGAGATAGGCATATTGATTGTGTTACACAATTAAGATTGTGGCTACCTGCCCACAGCCTGTCAGTAAGTTCAGTGTTTGTAAGCGTTCAAGTGATTAAGCCCATTTTATGTTTAATTATTAAGATTTATTTTTCATTAAGAATTCTAGTACTTGCTCGCTTATACGTCTGAAATGACACAGTTCAAGGTTTTTACTTAGTCGTATTTACACAAAAGTGAAATTTGCCTTCTCAATTGCATCCAATAACAGACAGCAAAGAAATAAAACAAATAATGACAAGAGACATTAAAATTATACAGTTCTAAAATATCTGCATACTTTTAAAAACAGATTCTTTGTTAACTACAATATATATCGAATGCAGAAAACTCACGCTGTTGGTCCAAGAGATTACAATATGCTAACGCTCACCTGAGAGAGTAACCACGGAGCACACTGCCTTTTTTTCTATGTATTGTGCCTATGTGACCACACGGTAATAGTTGAACTATTCCAAAGTGACGTCTGCACTGTTTTGTGTTTTTTGTATCTCACATCCTCATATACCTTTATCATAAGAGCATCCCTTATCTACGATGGAGTGCTCGATTAGAAGAAAATATGAAGCTGGTTGTAAATTAAGTTGTTGAAGTGGCAAAAGAAATTGGTAACTGCGCTGCTGCAACAAAATTCTATGCGTCTAAGAAACTTGTGCAAGATTTGAGGAAGCAAGAAGATGTAAAAAAAAAATTTAAGTGTTGCATTTTTGAACAGGTGTATAAGTCGGGCTCTGATTTTATGATTGATTTTTCGGGTTTTAAGACCCGACTTATAAGCGAGTATATATGGTACTCTAGCAGTTTAATAGTACATATTTACCTAAAATGGTTACATGATACATATGAAAACTCTAAACTCATTGAATATTTAATTATCTATATATATAATTCACTAAGGCAAGACAACCATGGAAAGCACGCTGGAAGGGGCGTGGATTCACTAAGCCACCGACAAGTAAGACACCTATGGCGCAAGCAGGAAGGAGCCACGCTGGAGGTAAATCGCCATATGAAGTGTGTAAAACGGTTTGCGAGGGGTATGTCCATGGGATCCTTAAAGCAATCCTTTACAACTGAGGTTAAAACACAATGAAGTAAGTTTTCACAGAGTTTTCGGTTATGACGCACGACTGCGTGCACCATAGCAAACTGTTTTACACGCTACATACAGCAATTCGCATCCGCGACAAACATGCGTCTTCTTAGATGCTCCTGCAGGAACACGGAAAGTCTACGTGAGTCACAGGTGTATCTGGACTGTGCAAAGACAACAACGACTCAAGCGACGAGTTGGAGGTGGGCACATGAGCGATGGCGGTCCGCCAGTTTTCAGTCACGGACGATTGTGTGTTGGTTCGTTTCGTGCATTGTTACAATGTTGCTTTTCTTGCTGATTTATTACATTACCGATTTTTCAAATGTTAATTTTTTCCTGTGCTTAAAATCATTAAAAAACCAGCCTGATTATGCGGCGTATGGTACGCTGCGGGTTGGCTAGTTTCTGATATTCCTTATTCAAAAGACATTGGGAAGAAGGAAACTTCTGGAGAGATTTGTATTTAAGGCAACTATCCTCCCTGATTTTCTGAGGTTAACTTCTGCCTGTAATTGGTGATTATCATCAGCTGAGATGATTTCCATTTTTTTTTAGCATTTCCCTATATCAGACACTTACCAAATCATCTACCTAGCCCCAATTATTTTAGCTGCATGTTTGGGAATCTGCTGAGGCTCTTATAAATTTTGGTGGTTAAACTACAATGATAGACTGGATCACCCTTTTTCTGATAGCCAATAGCATGTTGCCCGATGGAGTGTCGCTTTATAAGTGTTAACAGCTGAAGTGAGTTCAGCAGCAATTTCTGCCCCTTAATTCTTTTTGTTCCATTCTGTTATGTATGTAAACATGAGATATCAGACAGAGGAGCTTCTCTTCTATTTGTGATGTTCAAAATACATGTACTCTTTATTCTTTGCCGTTACATTCTATGCATTGAACTTCTTGATGAACACTCATTGGTTCAGTTGGTTTTCAGCTCCTCTGTATACACAGTCTGCCCCACTGACTAATAAGAAAACCAAACCTGTTTGATTTTATCCTAGCCAGTTGTAGACTAATTGGTATCAGTCATTGGGTATGTTACATTAGACGATTGACTTCACGGGAGCACACTGCCAACTGCTTTCAACCGGATAAGATTATGTAAACGAAGGCTACAATTAAGATTTGCTGGAAAAGTCTTCTAAAGTGACACAGCCTTAAGAAAGTTCTTATTGCAACAATTAATTAAACAGTCCACTAAATTAAAGTAATGGCTTTCATCCTTTACATAGATGCATCCTATCAGCATGGTATCATTACCATACTTGATAATGGAACAATGGTCATTATTCTGTCACAGATCACTTGTGTTCAAAGTAAATAGTAATGGAGACAAAACAAATCCTTGTGGAATGCCTGTATTTGAAAGAATGACTTTTGTACTAGGGTGTTGTACTGTGCTAGCCATTATGGATTTAGTGAGAAGTTAAGCAAAATGACACCTTTCATTGGCTAACTAGAAAGATTACAATATTCAAGCTTTCGAGGCAACACAGGCCCCTTCTTCTGAGAATGACTTCTGAAGAAGTCTGTAAATGATTTAAAAGAAAGCCCTAGTCCATAATGGATGAACAATCATACTCAGTTTCTCAATCAATATGTGAGGCTGGATGGTAGTGAATGCTGAAAATAAATGAGGAAATAGTGCTGTGATCTAGGAACAAAGCTTATCAGTAAAAACATACAGTGCTACAGGAAGTCAAGTAGTTCACTTTGTGGTGCACGGTATGCCTAAATGCTGGAAGGACCAGAGAAGGGAAACTATCCATAGCATTACCTCTCGGAGCGGTAGTTGGCAGCCCCCCCCTGGGTTGCAGCAGTGCCTCGGACTCCTGCAGGGCTCCATGGGAGCTGGAGTTTGATGATGTTGGATTCCATGGGTGCTGCCAGGGGGTGCTGCTGCTGAACCCTTGGATGCAACTCTTTCGTCACACCCGGAAGTGCTGCTGGAAGTAGGCCAATGAGCACCTGGAGCACTTCTGGATGCCTTATAAAAGGAGCCAGCAGCCACTACGCAGGAAGCCAGAGTCAGGAGGTGGTGGACAGAGCTTGCCAGGAGGAGAAGAAAGAAAGAAAAAGAAAGAATGAAGGGACTGAGCATTGTGTGCCATTTGGTGCTGTACTGTGCTGTGGGGAGCAAAAAGGAAGCTGCTGCACGTGTAAATAAACTGTGTGCTGTGAGACAAATTTGTGTCCAGCCTGTCTGTGTCAGGGTTAAGGGGGCTGGCAGAAGACCCTAAATAAATAATTATTGTTGGCCAACCCGACACAGATACACGCAATGCACTGTGTATTTTGACACTTTTCTCTCATGGCTAGCATTAAGATTTTCTACAATTTGTGCTACAGTAGTTCTTCTGTGAGATTGGACCAGATGGGCTAGCCTTCACTCAGTCACTCAGATCCTTACGCTTGCCCATTTTTAGCACTTCCTACAAATTACCTTCAGGATCTATGTGTTCAGTTGCTGCCTAATATATTACACCCCATGACAGGTGTCATTGTAACAAAATAACTAATATTATTCACTTCATATATATGAGATTTAAATTTGTGGCTTATTTGTATGTCCAATTTTCCTTTGTTTATTTAAGTAGGTTAACATTTGCCTTTAACAAACTGCATCACCTAACATGCTCTTTCATGAACATCTAAGCTTAGCTTCTGATGTCAGAGGAGTGTTTTCCACCGTGTGTTGGTTCCATTGGCTGCTGTATTGCTTCCTGATCACATAGCCAAAAACAACAAAGTAAGTCAATCATTTTCTAAACTGCTTTGTCCTGAACAGCTACCATAGGTCATAAGGCAGGAACAACCCCTGGATGTCAGTCCATAGCTGGGCAAACACACACACATGCATTCACAGACCACACACTAGGGCCAATTTTAGCATCAACAGTCTACCTAATGTCTTTGAAATGTGGGAGGAAACTGGAGCACCCGGAGGAAACCAAAGCAGACACGGTGAGAACATGAAAACTCCACACAGTGGACCTGGAATGCGAACCCTGTTGCAGCAGGACTACCACCACGTCACGAAGCCACCCAAAATAATTAAAGTGTTGTTTAAAATGATGATTTATATCACCTTTTTTACATTTATAGGAACAACCGTAAAAAAAAAAATTAAAGACTGAATTATTTTATTGTGCATTTTTATTCCTTGATTCTCTGCAGCACTAGTGTTGTAAAGAATTAAGTCAGGGCTCATGGGACATGCAGGTCTCAACTGCAAATGATTAGTACAAGCTTTGTTTGTTTCATCAAATTGACAGTAGAGTATTTTTTTCCTGTACACAAAGTCCAGACTGCTAACTGCATGTTTGTCTCTCCCGTGAAGTGATCAATAAAATTCAGAACCACCTTAAACAAAGTATTTTTTTTACCAGCTGTAACATATTCTCCGACTGTTTCTCAATACACAGTGTAGGGAATATAAAATAGTACTAATATGTTATAAAGAATAGGGATTAGTCATGCACAATGAACTGGATGCTCACCTTACCTTATCTGAAAACTATAATAAAGAGAAGAAAATAAAATGACGATAGAGGAAAGACACCTTCCAAGATGCTTTTTGGAATATGAGAAAAGAAACTCAGCATCGGCAAAAGATTTTTCAGTGTTTGCATCAACTAATACAGTGTGACTAATACCAGTATTTGCATGTTCAGCATCACTTGTTTCAAAAAGCGAATCCTTCAATCAAGGAATATTACACACAGAAAAAAAACAAATATAATTTTATGTATGAAATGATGTGTAGGTGAAAGCAATACAGCTATTGCAATGCCAATGTTAATCAGAGAGACCTTAATATGCACTGATGTAGCATAGCAAATTAACAAAGATGGCAACAACGATTATGAAATCTGTTTCTAGATATTCTACAAATATTAAATATTGCTTTTTCTAAATGTGAGCATCAAACACATTGTGGGTAAAGGTAAATAATTACTGGAACAGCAATTTAATCTGTTTATGTGCTTCTGTAATAGACTACCGGACCAAGTCATCTCTCGTTCTTATCCAGTTTTTTTGGAATGTTGAAGTAGGAAAAGTTAATACAGAAAATAAGATTTTACAGTGACTTTGAAAAACAAAATCTCAAAAAGCAAAGGGGATAAATAAAATATACTGTAGGCATGAAGTGAGTAGGAACCATTAATCAAGTACAGTATGCCTTCACTTTAAAGAGCAAGAACAATACTAGGTGATAGAAAGCTGCTGAGGACCAGATTATCTGCATTCAAAATATGTTTCATAACAACACAGAAAATAATGATATTCCATGAATCCTGGAAATAGAGTACAAAATAAATAATACAATTTTCAACATACAACTTTACCCATGTTTTGTTTTGGCCACCAAGAAGACAAGATACAAAAGAGTTTCTCTTTAGGGCTGGCTTCATAAAACAAATGGTAGGAGCTGGCATGGTATTTCGCAGTGAGCTCATTTATATAAGCAGATAACAATACATCAGACATCCAATTTTTTCAAATGGTGGTGTTGCTGGTATTTAAAGCTTATCACAGATTTCATTGTTGGAGACATTCAACCACTTAGCATAACTTTTCAAAACCAGAATATAAGCTACTGTGCCACACATTATTTCTCAGCCAGGTCACTGTTTTCATGGCTTAGGCATCTGCTTGAATGAGCTTTCTGCAAGAAATTTTGCTCCCATATTCCAAAGATGTGCTTATTAGATTTACTGTTACCTCCAGACTGTGGCTATAAAAGAAACTCAGGTGTGGGAAGGTGTCTGAGTGCGACCTCTGATGGACTGCAATGAAATTAGCAGGTTCGAACAAGTTACAAAATGTACATGTGACACAACACTCAGGTGCATTTGGGGATATAATTAATTAATTAATTTGAAGGTTAAAGCATTTTACATTTTTATTTGCTTTATCAAAGATTTAGTTATTACATTTTCTTTAATAGATGTTTAACAAAAAAGTCATATTTATATAATATATGCAGTTTTGTAAATTAGTAAACTACATTAAATACATTCTTTTTAACAACACGACTCTTATATAAAAAATGTATCCCAAATATGCTTGTGATGGCTCAACAGTTGTCATAGGCAGCAGAGTCCAATTTAGGTGATGTAAAATCACATCAATTGATGTGTGTTTGTTGTGGAGGGTCTCTGACCAACTGTTATTGAAATTTCTTAAACATAACATTTTTAAAAGAATACTAAAAATCTTTGTTGAAGTGTTAAGGAAAGATTATTGGTTATTCCAGAAAAAAATGAAGTGTCGATCTGGAGCTTTGTTGATAAACTGTAATGTCAGAAAAATATTAATTCATTATGTAATATATGTTTTTTTTATTTGAAAGTATAACATCTCTTTATTATAAAAAAAAATCCTGGGAGACGAGACGTGATCTTCACGTGAAGATCGCGGAAGATACTTAAGGTCCCCGCGAGACGGCGAAGAGCCTGTGGCCCAATCTCTTCGCGATCTTCACGTGAAGATCACGCCTCTCCCAGATTTTTTTATAATAAAGAGATGTTACCTCAAATAAAAAACATATACATGAGACTTTGTGCCAAGAGATTGACCCAGGACTGTCTCGCGGGGACGTAGAACATGAGATTCTTGCAAGACACACTCTACTTAGAACCAATATCAAATAAGACCACGGCAGCAAAACACTCAGTTGTGTAAAGGCTTTGAGCACACATATATCCAGGGCTCTCAACACATATAAAACGTATAAGGACAATACGTTCTAGATGAAACGTCGATGACCAAGCGAAGAAGAAAGAGCAGCCTGGAGAAAAGAGAGCCAAAAGCGTTGGAGCGAAAAAATGCATAAAAGAAAAAGAATAATCTAGGTACAAATTCAGAAAAGAAGGAAAGTAATAATCAGCCTGGAACAAGTGGAATTGGAAAAAAAAAACACATCCAATCGGGCTCAGAATTAAAAGACAAAGAGTAAAAGACAAAGTAGAACTTCATAAAGATGTTCAAAAACGTTGCTATACACATGCAGAGCATCTTAGAGATTATGAAAGCAGTGGAAATCGAAAGGCTCAAAAAAACGTTGGCGTGATACAAATGCCTAACTTCCTCCCAGCTCTTAAAACAACAACAAGCGACAAGCAGAACACGCAGCTCACCAGCAGCAGAAAGCCAGCGGATGATCCAACCGCTTCCCCTTCACAACACGAGCAGCATTATACGTCCTGCGAGAAAGAGATTTAACCATGCTCCCGACCGGAAATAAAGGACAAGTATTGTTTTTACAAAAGTGAAAATAATGCATATGTAACAATTCCCATGAAACTAACAATATCTTTAAATTGTACATCCGGTAAACCAAACCCGGGGTGGGCAAGCGAAGTGAGCAGGAGGCAGAGCCCACTAATTTTTTCAAATAACAAAAGTGATCCCATACAAATTAAAACCCATCCCAACAAGTATTTAGAGTAATAATTACACTCAGTTACTCACTGAATGCCAACATATCCAGAATAAAGTGAAATAAAACTAAAAATGTAAAATCACAATCAATAATACTCCATTAAAAGAGAAAAGCAACCACACTCAGTTCCCCATCTATTTATTAATATTAGTGAAAACTCAATAATTTTGGTTTTCTTTCCTTTTCATCATTCTGGTGTGTATTTAGAAGTGGGTGGTTGTTGTTTGTTATAAAATACTAATACTTATTGAGATTTTCTGAAAAGCCATATTTCTTTTTGGCGACAAATAAAATGCTTAAAAAATCATTACAATTGTCCCAATAACTAAGAATTTAGAAAAGAACTGACTTATTGTATAATAGTAATACCAAAGGTGACAGTAATCTTAAATATATTAATTACCACCTCAAGATACTCAGAAGCAAAAGTGTCTTTTCAGGCATAAACAACTGTTTATGAGTCTGAGTCTTTATCATACGTTTTACCGCTAAGCAGCTCTTTCCGCCTGTCATTGCTATTTGTGGCACAATCAGCCTCTTTGTGTGCCACAGAAACTTTACACTTCACTGCGGTCTTTGTTGAAATGCCCTGCAGATCAACTGCAGTTCCCTCTCTGAGCCTGCTGTATGTCTGCATTAATTAGGGAGCTGCACCTTTCCTGTGTAATTAATTAGTTCAAACACTTTTTGCTTTAGCAGGTTAATAACATGCATTCTTTACAATAATACTGTAAATGCAGATAATGCAGCTGTAAGGTTGTTTTTAGTATAACGTGAATACTAAGTATATGTTTGTTCACTCTGTGCTTATAGAACAATCTTTACATAATTAATTTCCTCTTCCATTCATTTCAAGATAAAATACTTACATTTTGTTTGTTTGTTTTTATATTGTTTAATTTATTTCCTTTCCATTCACTTCCAGGTAAGAGACCTTCTTTTTATTTTTTTAAACTTTTACTTAACTTACCTTAAGCAGCAGGAGATATAAACTGGTGTGCCAGCATGTGCCTTTGCCAATTTGTACTGGTAATCTGAATGGCTATCAGACAAACAAAACTGTAAACTATAAAAAATATACAAGATGAAGAAATTACAACGTGCAATACATTTGAACCAGTAAACTAACTCATAAATGAAATTGCACAGAAGGATATTTTGTTTAAAGATAGAGGAGTTTTCATATTCAACAATGCTTTTCAAAGGGAGATTTTGAAATTTCAAAAATGCACCCCTTTGTATGCCAAATACTTTTTTGCTGCACTTTTTAAGGAAACGTCACAATTCACAAAGAAAAAGTGAAGTTTTAATGGAACACATTTTTTTCATGCGAAGTCATGCGATTCACGCTAATCATTTTACACACTGCCAATAAACTATAAAAACTATAAAAAAAAAACTACTGCAACAATCTGTTATTATATGTACAAGGTGCAACTGGCGCCATTGATGAAATTCAGTAAATCAAAGAGCCAACTGAGCTTGAACTGGCTGCACGCAAGAAAACAGAGGCCAACGCTCATGCTTGCAGGCTAGTCTAGTCCAGTGGCTGAATCCCAGGGACAGTGATGCTGACTCACTAGGGGGAAGCAGTGGTCATGAGCTGGCTGCTCAACGAATGTACGGCACTGACTGATCAGCTCTGGCATGCTGGAAAGTTGCACTGGGTTCCAGTGGTTTAAGGGTTAATGAACATTAAACTGTCCCGATAAATTTCCTCAAAGAATAAGTGTGCCAAATTTCAACAAAATCAGCACACTGGGAGAGAAGTTATTTCATGTGGACAGACAGACATGGCTATCGCAGTAGGTGCCTTTTGCTTTATATGCGAACGCAGCTAAAAATGACTTTCTTAGAGTGAAGGTAGAAAAAGAGTTTACACTTAGATGCTTAAAGTTACTGTACATGCAGAGATTTATCTTTTTAGACACTTGTAAATTATTATTAGATACGGTATGAGGCCCACTTTTGAAGCTAATTGGTTTGGTACAATTCTGTCATAAAGGAGAACATTAATAATAATAATAATAATAAAATGCATTTCAGTTATATAGCATCTTTTCCATGCTCAAAGCATTTCTAAGTACAGAACTGACGTAGGGATTGTAAGCATTTTAATGACCATGTGCTGGATTACTTAGTCTAAAGATAATGCAAGAAATATTAAAATAAAGCAATGAAGTATGAGGATAAAATTGACATAATTATTTTATTTCTAAGAGTATCATTTGAAAATCTAGAAATATTTAACATGAATATAATTAATTATGTATTATAGATGATTAAGTGAAATTAATTTAGTTTAAGCTAATACATATTTTTACAGCTTATTTTCATGCTTTTAGTACTGAGCTGTGCTCTTCATATTTTCAAAGTATGCACATTAACTGTCTGTTCTATTACATTTAAAATACAATATCACCATTCAACATTCATGGAATCGATACATTCATCATTTTCATAAGTTATTAAATCATATAAATGTGTTATAAATAATTGGTAAAATTTAAATATATTAGACTAGGATGAAGTGGCAATAAAATGGAGAAAAAGCATTTCACCTTAAAGAGAGAAAATAAAGTTACAGGGCCCACGGTCATCAGGGCAACAAGAGTAGTCTGTCAAGTAACATGTGTCTCAGTCATGGCCAGTGGTCAACCAGCTCCCCCAGTGAAGGCGACTGCTGATGAATTTGATGGAATTCAATTAATTTCTGACATCAGGCCTGTCACCTGTGATGACACATCCATTACAAATTGAACATCTATACTGTTATAAAATAAAGATCTAATGTCATCATTCTTTATGCCATCTAACCCTCCTGCACAGGCACAAGCTCAAGGCTGATCTGAAATCAGAAATGCTAAAAAAAAGTAGTCTGAGAAATCTGAAGACCACTAAATTCCTTTACTTTGTATGTTCTCTGAACAAAAAGCCTTTTCAAATCCCATAGTTAACCCAAACCAAGACTTAAATCCTACCCGGGGACACCTGTAGCATCATAAGTGCAGTCTGTCTAAAGAACCATCTCTACAGAACATACCAGATTTTATTTTTGCTTTCTTTCCTTAACATTCTGCTCATCATTTTTGCATGCCAGTCTATTCCCATATTTTGTCATTGAATTGTTCCACCATTACCGAGAATATAAGTGTGGTGCAACATGCAATAAATAAAATCATTTTCTGTTCTTTAGATATCCAGACCAGTTTTCTTGAGGATGCACTGTATATTAAATGACCAGATCTCTAGCTATTTACAAGCCCTGTAAATTAACCCAGAATTTCAGTGGTAGGCTATGAGCACCACCTGCTGGAAATATCAGTAACTATTTGCTAAAACGATTTGTCTTGATTTATCTTATTTCTGATTAGCATTGTCAGCATTTGCAGGAAATATGGGTAACAGTTAACTATATGTTAAGCTTCCTCAGAAAAATATTAAAGGCCAATTAAACTGAATCCACTTGTATTCATTTATTCATGCAGATTCTTGCAGATTTGCACCTTTTTATTGCTTGTAATCTCAAGCATAAGTAGTTTGCCCCTTTGAAACATACTGTTTTGCAAAATAAGGCATTATCTTTTTATGTTTTTATGATCAGTTTTTAAAAACTAATCCAAACTCAAATCCATAGGCATACACATAGTATGAAGCACTAGTTATTAGTTGACAATATTACAAATTCATTTAAAGTGTCCACAGTCAAACTTCTATTAAAAAAACAAGATCTGCACACTAATATGAAAAGATTTCATGAGAACAGGCCATTCAGCCTAACAGGCCTCTAATCTCTTTAAAATAAATCTGAACTTCCACAAAGTCCTGCCGAATACCACGCTACTTGCTAGCTTAGTCCTGTGTGTGGAGAAACACTTTCTCACATTACTGCACAATATCTTCATAGCGGACGTCATTCTGCGCCCGCTGTTCATTGTTGAAGAACTTACTCAAAGTAACATACCAGTTTTCCTTTTAAAACGTCAACACTCTTACCTCTTAAGGATTGTTCACTTAACCTCAAAGCATTCAGGTCTTGCCATCTTTCCTTGTCTTTGGACTTTTTCTAGTACTGTTCTATCTAAGAAGACCACACAAGTTCTGACAAAGCAAATATACAGCTTCAGTGTACCCTCCCTTTCAGATTACATTAATTTTTATATAACTCTGATTTCTAAACAGGATGATTTTGTCAATTTAAAAAAAATCTGCTAATCCCCCTAGACTTCTGCAGACTTAAGGAGCTCGTTATTTACATTCTCACTCAGACCGTGTACAGTCGTGGCCAAAAGTTTTGAGAATGACACAACTATTAGTTTTTATATAGTTTGCCGCTTCAGTGTTTTTAGATCTTTTTGTCAGATGTTTCTGTGGTATACTAAAGTATAATTACAAGCATTTCATAAGTTTCAAAGGCTTTAATTGACAATTACATTAAGTTTATGCAAATAGTCCATATTTGCAGTGTTGGCCCATCTTTTTCAAGACCTCTGCAATTCACCCTGGCATGCTGGCAATCAACTTCTGGGCCAAATCCTGACTGATGGCAGCCCATTCTTGCATAATCAATGCTTGGAGTTTGTCAGAATTTGTGGGTTTTTGTTTGTCCACCCGCCTCTTGAGAATTGACCACAACTTCTCAATTGGATTAAGGTCTGGGGAGTTTCCTGGCCATGGACTCAAAATTTCGATGTTTTATTCCCCAAGCCACTTATTTATGACTTCTGCCTGATGGCACGGTGCTCCATCATTGTGAAGACTTTGTGAAACCCAAAACTTGTGTCATTCTCAAAACTTATGGGTACGAATGTATTTGAATTATGCAAAAAGAGAAGCGACTTGACCAATGGAAGCCCACATTTAACAATTTGAAGAAGGTTTCGCACAAACCTTAACTTTGCTGTGTGCTTTGTTTAATCCAAGTACCTACCTATCAGCATATTTCAGTTGATCAAAAGCTTTTTGAAAAGAGGGTTATCACTTGTACCACACTGACAAAGTGCTTTTGTTACTTTGTTATAAATTTGTAGCATATTTCGGAAGCATGATGTTGTGCATCTTAGCCCAGGTTGATTGCTCACTGATACACACAAACACTTGGTAGTGGCTCATGTTTGTCATTAATAATTGCTTCCCTTAATGTCTCCACTATTGACTCACAAAACAAACTATTAGGAGCACCATGTAATCCATGTAATAATCTAATCAGCCTATCAGATAGCAGCAGTGTAATGCACAGACTCATGTGGATACTGATCAGGTGTTTCACTCAATGTTCATATCATACTCCAAAAAAGGGAAAATTGGACTGTAGTGATTTCGAGTGTAGCTTGGTGGTTGGTGTCAGACAAGCTGGTTTGAGTATTTTTGTAATTGCTAATCCATCCATCCATTATCCAACCCGCTATATCCTCAGCCAACACAGGGTGCAAGGTAATTGCTAATCTCCTGGGATATTCATGCCTAACGGTCTCTAGAGTTTACTCTGAACAGGCACGAATGACAAAAAACATCCAGTGAGTGGCAGTTCTGTGGACAGAAATGCTTCGTTGATGAGAGAGGTCAGAGGAGAATGGCCAGACTGGTTTGAGCTGACATAATTCTAAGGTAACTCAAGATAATCACTCTGTACAATTGTGGTGAGTAATAAAAGCATTTCATAATGCACAACACATCAAATCTTGAGGCAGGTGGGCTACACCAGAAGAAGACCATGTTGGGTTCCACTCCTGTCATTCAAGAACTGAAAGCTGGCTCACCGTAACTGGACAGTTGAAGACTAGAAAAATGTAGTCTAGTCAGATGAATATCGATTTCTGCTGAGGCAAAAAAAAGATGGCAGGGGCAGAATTTGGTGCCAACAGCATGAATACATGCGCTCAACCTGCCTGGTGACAACAGTCCAGACTGGTTTTGTGGGGGTGGTGTAATGCTGTCAACATGGACAAGACTCTCAAAGGAATTTTTTTAACATCTGGTGAAATCCATTCCACACCACAGCTGATCAGATGAAAGTTGCTTTGACAGCAAACAGGGGTCCTGTCCAGTATTGATACAGTGTTCTTAATATATCTGTTAGTGTTTTTGTTAATCTAACTGACCTATTGTTAATGGGACAGCCTGATGACCTTAATATAATGGGATGATGTTTGGTGACTTTCTTGGAATTCACACTCTTCAATAAATGTTATCTAGTCTTAGGAATGCGATTTCAGTTGGTTTTAGTTGAAGTGGTACCTCTCTATCTCTCTCTGTAATTCAAAATTATTTGATATTTCATTAATGTTCCTTTTAAGATATTGGTTTTCTATTTGAACATTGACTCTTATTGTTGGTTTTGAAAGGGTCCACAGTGCACTCCCTGTGTCATGACTCTGCACTCGCCACCATTTACTTGAACACAGTCATCTTCACTAGTAGGTAGTTCATCTGAAGGTTATACATATCCACTTTCATAAATGGGCACTCACTGTTTGATTGATCTTATGTGTCTTTTATAGATAATACCTGCCCATTTATGTTATATGCATTCACAACTCCTAGGGCTTCACCAGATTTGTTTCTGGTGTCCCATCATATTTATGTCACCTTACACTTTTATTAGGTTTGCTTTATGTTTAACATACCTTGCATAAATATTTATATATGGCCTGTCAAACTTCTTGGCCTCCATTCCCAGAGGACAAGCTGCATGATGAGTGTTGATGCCAC
This sequence comes from Polypterus senegalus, assembly GCF_016835505.1. Lineage (NCBI taxonomy): Eukaryota > Metazoa > Chordata > Cladistia > Polypteriformes > Polypteridae > Polypterus > Polypterus senegalus. The sequence goes on along the minus strand of NC_053167.1, from coordinate 89,204,479 downwards.
GTCCAGTTTGGTCATGGAGGTTCCACGTCTTCCATACAATGGATTACTGGAGGAACAACATCATTAGAAGATGATATTCATTTCTGGAACAAGTTCAGAAGAGGCTGGGATTCTGATATGGAAATTATTTTCAAACCCATTTGCCAGAGAAGGGCTCTGAGGAGCAACAATATCTAAAATCATTCAGATTTGGACTTTTTCTTTACTTTCAATTACTTGCCAGATATTATTGGGGATCTCTGTTGTCTTTTCTTTACACCATTTTGAATAGATCAGGCCATTCAGGGCAACAAAGCCTGCTAATCCTATTCACCTTTTTTTCAAATGTAGTACTGGGTCAAGTATGTAAAGTCCCTAAAGTACTACTCTCTACCACACTTCACAATATTTTAATCCATGTGTCTATAGCTTTGCCTGTGGAGAAAACCTTTCTAATGTTTGTGTAAAATCTATAACTCTGAAGTTTCAATCTGTGCCCCTGTCTTTTCCTGAAGAACATAATTTAAAGCCAAAACTGGGATCCCCGGTATTAATTCTTTTCATAATTTTAAATACAAAAATCATGTCTCATCTTAATCTCTGTCTACTTAAACTGAGAAGGTTCAACTCCTTCAATCTTTCCTCAAAGCTCATACCTTGCAGACCTGGAATCAACCTATTTTTCCCTCCTTTGTTATTTTTTAATTATGGAGAGCCAAAACTGTACATAGTAGATCAGTTGATGTCTCACTAATGCATTAAAGGACTACCGTTGACCTTTTTTCTAACATTGTACTATACAACTTAACCTCCTATTAGCCTCCTTACTCGCTTCTGTGCACTGTAAGTAATAAAGAGTCCAAGACTCGTAGGTCCTTTTCATGAGATGGAGTTTCTAGTTTCAAACCTCCCATTGTGTATTATACTCAAACATTTTACTTCCTACGTGTAATACTCTACATTTATGTATTTTACATCTGCCCATAACTACGGTAATTTATCAAGATCCTTCTGCAGTAATCCTGGGGATTATAGGTTGTTACTCTTTTTAAGTCTATCACCTGCAAATTTAACCAGAATGACTTTAACACTGTTATCCATATCTACATTATGTGTGTATGTATATGTATCTATATATACTCAGCAAAAAGAAACGTCCTCCAATCTGTCCCTGTCTTTATATATATACTCAACATAAAAGAAAGTCCTCCAAAACTGTTTAATTTCAGTACTTAATATTTGTATGAACACTAAAAGAGTCAACACCATAAGACATAAACTAAAAATGTTTCACAATGTGTCCCTGAATGAAGGGAGGCTCAAAATCAAAGTACCAGTCAGTATCTGGTGTGGCCACCAGCTGCTTGAAGTACTGCAGTGCATCTCCTCCTCATGGACTGGACCAGATTTGTCAGTTCTTGCTGTGAGATGTTACCCCACTCTTCCACCAAGGCACCTGCAAGTTCCTGGACATTTCTGGGGGAATGGCCTAGCCTCACCCTGCGATCCAACAGGTCCCAGACGTGCTCAATGGGATTGAGATCCGGCTCTTCCACTGCGAGGATGATCAGCTGTCCTTCCTGTCTCCCTGTAGCGCTGTCTTAGACGTCTCACAGTGCGGACATGGCAATTTATTGCCGTAGCCACATCAGCAGTCCTCATGCCTCCCTGCAGCATGCCTAATGCACGTTCACGCAGATGAGCAGGGACCCTGGGCATCTTTCTTTGGGTGTTTTTCACAGTCGGTAGACAAGTCTCTTTAGTGTCCTGCGTTTTAGAACTGTGACCTTAAATGCCTACTTTCTGTAAGCTGTTAAGGTCTTAACGACCATTCCACAGGTGCATGTTAATTAATTGATTATGGTTAATTGAACATGCATGGAAAACATTGTTTAAACCCTCTACAATGAAGATCTGTAAAGTTATTTGGATTTTTAAAACATTATTGTTGAAATACACAGTCCTGAAAAAGGGACGCTTTTTTTGCTGAGTATATATATATATATAAATTAAAAAGATCAGTACCCCTAGCACTGACCTCTGAGAGACACCATATTTAACATCGCCGAACTCAGAAATGACTCCTCTGATGATAACATTTTTTTTTTGCACCCATCTGCACAATGTGCATTGAAGTCCTGCTTTTTTAGTGTAAAAACAAATTTCTCCTATCGTACCTCATCAAAAGCTTTCGGAAAATCCAGATAAATATCACATGCATCTCCTCTGGTAGTACACTTTTTTTACTTCCTCATAGAATTCAATTATCTTAGTGAAACATGATCTCCCTTGCTTGAGCCCATGCTGACTGGTTACATCAAAACCTGTCCTTGCCATGTGACACTTGGTCTTTTACTTAATGATTACCACAGTCAATTCACTCCTTTTGCATGTTAAAGCTTACTATCCAGTAGTTACTTGGAAAGACCAGATCACATTTATGTAATGGAATAACGTTTTCTAGTTTACAGTTCTTAGAAATTTCCCTTACATGTAGGGATTCCCCAAAAATAAGCATCAGTGGTTTATACAGTATATCTACTAAGTAACTTCTTTATTCTACAATAGCATTACACAGACTCAAAATATCCTTTCTTGATTTTTTTTTTTAATTCATGCAGTGCATTTCCCAGTTGATTCTGGGGTTTGTCAGGGGTGTGTTCTTGCTCCTGCCTTGTTCAGTGCTTGTATGGACTGGGTGTTGGACAGGTCCATATTGTGCAGCGTCTGTGGGGAAACTGTTGGTGAAGAAAGATTTGATACTGACTTTGCCAACAATGCTGTGATCTTCACAGATTCAATGGAGGTTCCAATCAGGGCACTGAAGAGAATGAGGGAGATGTCGGAGTGTCTGGGCCTGCGAGTGTTCTGGATAAAACCCAAGATCCAGGCCTTTAATGACCATTTGGGCACAGCCACAAGCAGTGTGTTGGTTAACAGAGAGAGTGTTGAACTCAGCGAGAGGTTTACTGACTACAGCAACAACATTCATGTCACTGGTGACTCTTCCTCTTAAGTCAGTAGAGAGATTGGCAGAGCATGAGGTCACTGGAAAGGTGTTTGCAGCATTTCCAAATATCTTTGCAAAACGACAAAGGTCCAAGTCTTTACAGTCCTTGTGCTTCTTGTTTTGCTATATTTTGGGGAGACATGGACATGATACCGTGAGCTGAGATGAAGACTGGATCCCTTCAGTATTGTGTCTCTTTGGAGAATCAGTGAGTACTGCTAGGTTGATTTTGTATTCAAGGAGCAGTTGCACACAATGAATGTGTACATTACCTGCATTGTCAGAGAGCATCAGTTACAACACTACAGTCATTTGGTGCGACTCCCTGAGGGTGATCCAGGTCACAGGATCCTCACTGCGGATGACCTGAGGTGGCTGGAGCAGACCAAGTGGTCTTCTCTGGACAGTGGGACTGGACCACGTGTCTGCCTGGGGGGTTGTCAACCATGATCCTGAGGTGTTTCATCGTGTGGTGGATGCAGCAATGCGCGGACCTAATAAGATGTGCTATATATTGTAAGACACATCCCATTGTCCCGTTAATCAGTTCTATACATTCTTAAGGTTATGTCATTTTCTAACCAGCTTAAACCAGACCAGTATCATGGGGTGCAGTGCCAGAGTGAGCCTATCCTAGGTAGCAA